>NC_000080.6:55122444-55304944 GCF_000001635.26 Mus musculus | reverse complement strand
TATTTGCCATTTCTTTCAAGGCATTGCATGTTTTGTCTCAGCCATTTGTGAAATAACTTCTGAAACTTCCTCTTGTAATAATTGCACAGCACCTGATTGCTCTGGTCCCCCAAGCCATCATCTGCCAGATGTATTCAGTTCTCTTTACTCCAAGTTTGGCTTTTTTGCAAACTGATGTTGTGTTAATGAAATTAAGATCATGCATTCTAGTTGTTCAGAGATTCAAAATAGTTTTTCCTTGGTCTTTGTCTCCAACTTTTTACATACATTTCCAAGAAATCCTTGATTTTACCAGTTTACGCATGATTCGTGACATGGAGGTCATGATTTTGTAGCTTTATGATTCCTTTGTTCTTCAAAGCTCCATTATTTTTCTCAGTTAGAAGTCATCTTCTTTTACTTGTTGACTACTGTGATGGCTTGAATAAAAATGGCCCCCATAGACTCAGATATTTAAATAACTGTCCCCACTCGGTGGTTCTGTTTAACTGGGTTTAGAGTATGTCATTGGAGATGGGGTTTGAAATATCAGCTTTTAAATATTGTGGCTACTATGCCTGCCTGCTGTCACATGTCCCACTGTAACCCTGATGACATCTTATCCATCTGAGACTATAAGCCCAAACAAACCTTTCCTTCTGTAAGTTTCTTGTCATTAATTTCAAATGTAATTAATACAATTTCCATTTGTGAGACCAGAGCAGTGAAGAGGTAAAGAGGAGATTGGTGATGTGCTTTGCTCTTTGTCCAGAGTGATTCTACTTAGACTTAGAAATCCAAGTCCTTGCCTACGGGCATTTTCTTCTATAATCAATTGTGGCCCAACACAACCACTCCCTTAACTTATATAGACCAGAACCAAGTTAACTCGCTTATGTTAACTAGTCAAACTTCCCAGAAACTTAGGAACGTTACTCCAATGGAAACTTCTGTGTCAATGTTTACTTCTCTAGAGGGGGTGAGACCTGGGAGAAAGGAGTCAATAAATGAGTCTCGTACAATAGCTATCTTTATTCAGAGCATCAGACAATTTATACTCTCAGGGTTAAGAGGAGTCACATGAGTAAAATGTACAATCACAAGGGCAAGTCACATGTGGTGGACAAGCCACAATCAGCAGAAACATATTTTTCCATAAAGGCATATTAACAAAAGATAGCATCAGCCCATTGTAATGAGTAATCTGAAGTACACTCACTCCCACTCACTATACCTGGGAGGGGAAGAAAACACACCGAGAACAATTCTGGGTCTTGGAAAAAACTAAGGTCACAAGATTCTTACTTTGTTTTCTTGGAGTTTTCTCAAAAGTATTCAGAATTCCCCTCTCATGATTCCATCCTCGGGTCACATTCTGACACGTCAGAACCTGTTCTGGTTTTCTGGTAATGCAAAGATAAACATGACCCTGTCTTTGCCCTCAATTATCTCATCATCTTGTGAAGACAAAAACAAGCAAAAAAAAAATACAACTCACTGTAGTGTAAGAACTAATCTCTAGGACCCTTCTTCCAGAATGTAGAGGGAAGGAAGCCTCTGGCTTGAGACTGAAAGCAGGATTTCACGAACACAGCAAAGGAGAAGGGGACCATGAAGCACTTCACATAGGCATACTAAAGTAGCTATGAGCCCAGGGCTCAGGGAGCCATGGGGTGAACAAGTGTAGAACTTATGGTGGGCAGGGAGCTGTCCATAGCCTCTGTGGAAATGTGGACCTACTGACCATGGGTACGCAAAAGGATGGCTGGTCAGAGCTGACAGGTGAGTGAGGAAGAGCTGAGAGTTACCCAGCACTGCAAAGGTAAACATGACAGAGGAAGAGTCTGGCCTCTAGAGTCTCCAGCTGAGCTACTAAGGTTTCAAGAAGGAACAGGCAGGTCCTAGATCTAATATTCAGGATGTTGCTGGTAATAGAGAAGGGAAGCACAGTGCAGGTCCAGGAATCACAACATAAAGTCTTAGCACAGACTGGGAAGGACCAAGGAAAGCCTTGCTTCATCTATATCTCACAAATAAGAACAGATATGCAGACAGAGCTGGGTGAGCTGACCTAGAAGCAGGCAGTCATGCTATAGAGTTCTTGCTTTCTTGTGTGACCTTGTATGTGACAAGTTACCCACAAAGCAAAAAAGGTTGTGGTAATCATTTCATGGGGTCCCTTAAAGGACCAGATAAATGATGCATGAAGGACACCTAGCATGTTACCTGGCCCATAGCTAATTTCATTGTCAAAGTTACAACTAATATCCAAGTCTCACCATTAACTCAAATACAGTCATGAGAGGAACCAATGGCAGATTTTGGACTCTCTTCCAACTCTTTCTTGAGATGAATAGGAGGAAGTAAGAACCTATCATAAAATACCCAATGAATCACAAGCCAGGCCAGGAGCTGGAAGGACTGGAAACTCTAAGAGTGAGGGCTTAGAAGATTCTCTTCTTTTTTCTCTGAAATAGTAAAGCTGCCTGGGGACAATTTAGGGACACCATACTTAGTAGAATTACAAAAGGCACCTGACATCACTAGCTGGGTACAACTAGTTATTCTAGAACTGAACCTTTTGATAGAAGGAACAAGTAGATATGGGCATAATGCTTTTGTGCATTGTGTAAAGGTTATCTTTGTGTTATTCAAATGCTGATTTCTCTGCCCTCATATCTTGTTCCAACATGGACACAGCATTGTAATGCCTCTGCCAAGAATGTCCTGTCTCAAGTTTGTGTAAACAATGCTTATCATTTATTCTCTGCCTTGGTAATAAAAGCTGAACACCCAGTGGCTTGGCAGAAGAAAGAATAGGGCAGGTCTTCCACCAGGCAGGGGATGGGGAAGGAGAGGAAGGCAGATTCAGCGTGAGCAGTGAGGGGGAAGGAGGATGGAGTTCACGAGAGTTCAGCTGAATAATGGGAGGCATAAAATACAAGTATTATGGGGATTTTGGCTGGGAAGTAACCAAAGCTTAGGGGATTAATATAGGCATGACTACCCAGGTATTGAAGTAAAGCTTGGAAATAAATTTTGGTCTCTCTGTATCGTTATTGGAGAATTAGCTAGGATAAAATAAAACAGCCGCTGTATTAATTTACTACACACAGTTATATTAAAATTACCTTTTAAGTAGACTTGGGGCATCCTTCTCCATTACCTTCCTTGCCACCTGAGAGCAGGAAAGTAGACAGAGATTACAAGGGTCTGATCCTTAGGAGAGTGCAGAGCCTTAGAGGAGCAGGTTGGCATGACACCAGGTGGGGAACTCTGAATTGATGTTGAAAGGTAGAAAACACACATAGTGAAAAGTTCAAAATACACAGTACATGCAGGGAGAAGCACGTTATTTCACCTGCTCCCTAAGCCTCCTCCCTCCATGATAAATTATGGTGCCAAATTCTGATTGTCTTTATTACAGACACTTTGTGTACTTACTGGTGTGTGCTCACACAGATGAGTGGTTTTGCATGGTATGCCTTGCAAGTGCCCAGTTGACTCCAACATTAAAGTACACAGATACAGCTGCATGTCCTTCAATAATGGGGTAAGGGTGTGAGATCTGTGATCTGGCATGGACCAGCTGGAAGGGAGCTAAAACTGAAGAGAATCCCAGCAAGAATGGGAAGTGTCAGTAGGGGCAGGGAGGCAGGTATCAGCATCTAGTGTAGAGTCTTAAATGTCTTGCAGAAGGATGTTTAGACTGGTCAAGGTCTCTGGTGAGCCCTAAGTCATCTCATAAAAGGACAAATGTGGCTCCACGTTTTTCATTTCTTCCCTGTGGTGTCCAGGTGCTACTGAACACCAAATGGTAAAGAAAGCAGCAGAACTTAGTTCTGACATCCTTGTTTTCCCTTAGTGTGTCCAGACTCTGATAAAAAAGGCAGAAGTGACGTCTGGAATGAGTGGGTCAGACCCTGGAGCAATAAATGCTGGGGGGTGGTGAGGTGTTTCCCCCAGAGATCTCAGTGTTACTACAGCTCTTTAATGTTATATCTCTTTTAGATGATGTTCAATGAAGCAGCTCTCTCAGATGTTATTCAACAAAACATCTTGTGTGCATACACTGTATTTGGAGTGAGCCAGGGGTTATATAGTTTTGGGGAAGGGGTGAGCAAAGGTCAATGGTGGGAGGCTAAGGTACTGATGAGATGCCTCATTAGCATGGGGAAGCATTCCAGACATCTCGGGTGCAGGGCTGTGTGAAATTCCTAGGTAGGTAGTGGGGTCTGGGAACCCCCAGGTGAAGAAAAGGAAGCCCCGCTGACAAAGAGAATCTGCTATTTTGTGCCAAGATCAGGGCTTTCCTGTAATGTTGGGCTTTGACTTTAGCAGCAGGGCTTTCCCGACAGACAAGCATTTAGATAGTGGCTCCATTCAGGGGGGTTGAGGGCAGATCGTAACTTCCCAGTCTCAGCTCATTTCTATTCTTTGCCCCTCCAGGATCACAGAGCAAGTATGGAAGAAATTGCCTCTACACATTTCTGCTGCTATATCAAAACATCATAGACGGAGTAACTTACAAATAATGTAGATGCATTTCCCATAGATGTGGAGGCTGATAAGCCCCAAATCAAGGCACCAGCAGGTTTTGTGTCTAGGGAAGTCCATCTCTCTATTGCTTATTTCTGTGTCTTCTAGAGGGGCTGGATGCTGTGCCTTCATGTGGTGGAAAGGTCCTAATGGAAGAAAGGTTCCATACTGATCCATCCCTGCTGCAGGGACAAACCCACTTCATAAGAATCCGTAATGGGACTTAAGTGTCTACATGCCTTTCAGAGGGGCAGCATTCAAACCATAAGAGAAAGAAGGTAATAGAGGATGAGGGAATAGCAAAAGACAAATCAAGCATTCTGGGGGGGGGGGGAGGGGGGCTCGGGTTCTAAGCTGAGACAGAGCCAAACTAGAGAACAGGAGGAAACTTGAATGAGACTGAAATTTCCATGTAACTTTCTGCTGCATCCAAAACAAACAAACAAACAAACAAACACACCTCACCATCAAGGATCGATACCATCTCAGGATAAAAGGGTGGAAAAACTTATTCCAAACAAATGGACCCAAGAAACAATCAGGTATAGCTATTTTAATATCTGACAAAACAGTCTTCAAACCAGAACAACTCAGAAGAAATGGGGAAAGTTACTACATTCTCATCAAAGAAAAAATATCCACCAAGAGTATATTGCAATTCTCAAATTTATGCACCAAACACAAGGTTTCATCAAAACAAAACACCCGTTGTGACAACTTAAATCACTCATTGACACACAGTGACTATGGGTGTCATGAATACCCAACTCTCACCAATAGACAGATCATCCAGACAGAAACAAAGCAGAGAGATGCTGGAGCTAACTGGTGTTATAACCCAAAAGGTTATAGTAGGATTTTACAGAACATTTCTCACAAACAAAAAGGAATGCACCTTCTTCCCAGCAGCTTATGACATGTTTTCCAAAACTGGCCACATACTTGGACACAAAGTATGCCTCAATAGATTTTTTTAAAAATTGAAATAACAACCTGTATGCTCTCTGACCATCTCTGATTGAAGCTGAATTCCAACAACATCATCATCATCAACAACAACAACAGAAAACACTGCTACAAACTCATCAATACCAAACAACTCACTGCTGAAAGGAAAATGGGTTAAGGCAAACATATAGAAGGAACTTTAAAACTTTTTAGAATTGAGTAAAAATGAAAAACCATCCCGAAGCCTGAAAGGCACAAGGAAGGTGGTTCTAAGAGGCAAGTTCGCAGCACAAAATGCCTGCATTAAAAAAAAATTGGAGAGATCTTACATCAGTAACTTAACAGCACACATGAGATCTTGAAAGCAAGAAAAAAGGAGCAGATCTCAAGAGATGCTCAAACTCAGGGCTCAAATCAATAGGATAAAAAAAAAGAATCAATGAAACAAAGAGTTTTTTCTTTAAGAAAATCAATATGATTGATAAATCCTTAAACAGGTTAACTAAAAGACAGAGAGAAGATCCAAATTAATAAAACTTGAGACAAAAATGGGAACATCACAATAGACACCAAGAGAATCCAGAGAATTATAAAGATATATTTTAAATACCCCCACTATACCATACTTGAAAACTTGAGTAATTTTATTGTAATATGAACTACCAAAGTTAAATCAAGATCAAATAAGAAATTTAGAGAGACCTATACCCCCAGTGAAACAAAAGCAATAATTAAAAGTCTCCCAACAACAACAGCAACAAAAAAAGCTCAGGGCCAGATGGATCAGATAGATTCAGTACAGAATTCTATAAGATTTTCAAAGGAGAATAAGCACTAATACTCCTCAAATTATTCTGTAAAACAGAAACTGAAGGAACATTGTCTAACTCTTTTTTATGAGGCCATAATTACCTTAATACCTAAACCACACACCACACAAATGTCCAACATAGAAAATTATGAACCAATTTTTCTTGCAAACATAGCAAAAATTCTCAATAAAATATCAACCAAATCCAAGAACACATTAAAAAAAAAAAAGACTATCCACCATGATAAAGGCTTCATTCCAGAGATGCAGGGATAGTTCACTATATACAAATCAATAAATGTAATCCACCACACCAAAAAAACCTGAAAGACAAAAGCCACATGATATTCTCATTAGATGCAGAAAAGGCTTCTGACAAAATTTTTTCACAATAAAAGTCATAGAGAGACTAGGGATGCAAGGGTCATACCTCAGCAACGTAACAAAGGCAAATTTTACGTCAAACTCACAGTCAATATCAATCTAAATAGAGAGAAACTCAAAGCATTTCCTTTAAAAGTAGGAACAAGACAAGGTTGTCTACTTTCTCCATATCTATTCAATACAGTACTTGAAGCCGATGTTAGAGCAATAAAACAACTGGAGAACAGGGGAGAACAAATTGGAAGGAAAGAAGTCAGAATATCTTTATTTGCAGATGACGTGATGTTATACATAAAAGATCCTAAGAAGGGTAGCATAGTAGAGTTGGCCCTGGTTGTGGAGTGGGGTATACCAGCCCCTGTGAAGGAGAGCTAGCCCTGCCACTTGTCTGCTGTGTGGTGGCATGGGTGAAGGAGAGATGCCTTTTTCTCCATAGCCCCTTTGCCATCTGCAGCAAGCAGGAGAGAGCTGGCCCTGGGGTAAAGGGGGTGGGAGAGTTGTCTCTGCCCCTCAGTTGCTATAACATTCAGGGGAGTGGGCCCTGCACCTCTCCTGGGCAGCACAGTAGAACTGAACCTGGTGGTGTGGACACAGGTGAGCCAGCCCAGAGGGCATTAGTGTGGAAAAGCTAGCTCTGTCACTTGTCTGTGGTATGGTAACATGGGTGAGGGAGAGTTGCCCTCCCCTCCTCCCTTGCCACCTATGGCAGGTAAGAGAGCTGTCCCTGTCCCCCACCCACTTTAGCATTTGGAAGAGCAGGCCCTGCACCTCACCTGAGCAGCACAATGGAGCTGGTCCTGATGGTGTGGGGATGAGCGAGCTGACCCCCAGGATGTGAGAGCAGAAGAGATAGATGGCTTTGTCCCTTGCCAGTTATGGCACTGGGTGAGCTAGGGCAGTCTAGAGAACTCACCCAGGTGGTATGGGTGTGGGAGAGCTGCTAGGCTGACCAGTTCAGGTACCACAGGGCTAGATCCTGGGCTTTTGAGTTGGCCCACCTCAACATCTACCCCATTGGTAAACTGCTGGAGCTATACATAAAGGGGCTCATCTTACAAATCCAAAGCTGTAGGATCTCCATGACACAGGGCAACAACGGGATATCCAAGAAGAGCGTGAGTGAGATTTCAATATTAACGGTGTTGCAGAAGCCAGAGGCCTTGAACCGGACCAATGACTCATTGTAATGAACATTTGCAAGTGAAGACGATGAGATTTTTTTTTCTTTTGGTGGGGGAGGTTGCAAGGGCAGAGGGCAGGTACGAGAGGATGGGGAGATGAGTGGAGTGAGATTGGGGTACATTATGTGAAATTCACAGAGAATCAAGGAAAGTTAAATTTAAAAGAAGATCCTAAGAACTCCACCAGGAAACTTCTACAGCTGATAAACACTTCAGCAAAATAGCATGAATTAATACACAATTAATGCATAACAATCAGCAGTCCTACTATAAACAAATCGTAAACAGACTGAAAAATAAATCAGGGGAATTATACCTTTCACAATCTTTTGTTTTTAAAGTATATTGTGATAACTCTAACCAAGCAAGTGAAAGACTTGTATGATAAAAATGTCTTTAAAGAAAAAATTGAAGAAGTTATCAGAAGATGGAAAGATCTCTCATGCTCATGGATTGGTAGGATTAATATAGTAAAAATGGCCATCTACCTAAAGCAACCTACAGATCCAAGGCAAACCCCATCACAGTTCTGATGAAGTTGTTCACAGAAACCGAAAGAAGGGTTTTCAGATTCTTGTGGAAACACAAAACACCTATGACAGCCAACACCATTCTGAACAATAAAAGAACTGCTGGAGGTCTCACCATCTCCCATTTTAAGCTGTACTATAGAGCTATAGTAATGAAAACAGCTAAAAACAGACACACTAAGTGATGACATCAAATTGAATATCCAAATGTTGGTCCAAACATCTGCGGACAGCTGATTTTTGACAAAGAATTTAAAAATATACAGTGGGAGAAAACCCCAGGATCTTCAACATATGGTGCTTATCAAACTGTCTGCGTGTAAAGAATGCAAATAGATCCATATTTACCACCCTGTCCAACACTCAACTCCAAATGGATCGAGGACATCAATGTAAGGCCAGATATCCTGAATCTAATAGATGAGAAAGTGGGGAATAGTTTTCAGTTCTCTGGCACTTTCTGGGCAGGACACCAACAGTGCAGGCATTAGGAACAACAGTCAATAAACAGTGCCTTATAAAACTGAAAATCTTCTGTATGGCAAAGATACCATCACTCAGACAAAACAGCAGCCTACAGAATGGGGAAAGTCCTTTACCAACTGCATATCCAAGGGTTATTATCTAAAACGTATAAAGAACTAAACAAAGTCATCAAGAAAACAAATTGCTCAATTGAAAAAAATGGGGTACAAAACTAAACAGAATTCTCAAGAGAAGAAACATAAATGACTGAGAAATACTTAATGTTCAACATCCTTAGGATGTTGGGGAAAATGTAACTCAAAACTATTTTGAAATTTCATCTTACCAGTCAGAATGGCCAAGATCAGTTAAATAAAGGACAGCCTATGCTGATGAGGATGTGAGGAAAGGGGCCATTTATGCACTGTTTGTGGGAGTACAAACTTGAACAGCCACTATGGAAATCAGTGTGGTGGTTTCTGAGGAAGCTGGGAATAGATCCACATCTAGATCCAGCTATGCCATTTGTATTGGTTATGATCTCTCTTGCTGAGGTCAAACACTGGGACCAAAAAGCAAGTTGGGGAGGAAGGGTTTATTTGGCTGACACTTCCTTATCATCATTCATCATTGAAGGAAGTCAGGACAGGAACTCAAACAAGGCAGGAAACTGGAGGCAGGAGCAGAGGCAGAGGCAATGAAGGGGTGCTCCTTACCGGCTTGTTCCCCATGACTTGCTCAGATCGCTTTCTCGTAGAACCTAGGACCAATCCAGGATGGCATCACCCACAGCAGGTTGGGCCCTCCCCCATCATTCACCAGTTTTTAAAATGCCCTGCAGACTTTCCTGCAACCTGATCTTATATTTTTGGTTGTGAGCCTAGCCTTTAACGGCTGAGCCATCTCTCCAGCCCAACCTGCAACTTGATCTTATGGAAACATTTTCTTTCTTTCTTTCTTTCTTTCTTTCTTTCTTTCTTTCTTTCTTTCTTTCTTTCTTTCTTTCTTTCTTTCTCTCTTTCTTTCTTTCTTTCTTTCTTTCTCTCTTTCTCTCTCTCTTTCTTTCTTTCTTTCTTTTTAAAATTGATAAGATTTTTTTTTAAATGTATTCTTCTCTCATACAATATATCCTGACTGCAGCCTCCTCTCCCCTCCTTTTTGTGCTCTCCTCCCCTTACCCCCAGATCGACTGTTCCTCCATTTCCTTTCAGAAAATGGTAGGCTTCCCATGGATATCAGCTAAACATGGCATAACAAGATGCAGTAAGACTAGGCACAAGCCCTCATATCAAGAATGGATGAGGCAATAGTAGGGGGAAAAGGGTCCCATGAGCAGGCAGAAGAGTCAGAGACAGCCCCTCTCCCACTATTAGGGGGTCAACAAAAACCCTAAGCTAAACAACCACAGTATGTGTACAGAGGACCTATTGCAGTTTCGTGGTTGCTTCTTTAGTGCCTGTGAACTCCTATAAATCCTACTTAGTTGATTCTGTGGACTCTGTTCTCATAGTGCCCTCAACCCCTGTGGCTTGGCAATCCTTTCTTTCATTCTTCTGCGGGGTTCCATTGGGGATTGGTTCTAATGCTTTGTTTTAATTCAGCTCCCCAAATCACATAGGAATTTGCATGTCCAGATGATAGGGGTCCCTATCCCCAATTGGTTTTTGATTAATCAATAAAGAACCAATGGCCAATGGCTGGGCAGGGTGAAAGAGGCAGGACTTTTAGGATTTCAAGGCAGAAATGCAGAGGAGAGAAGGAAAAGAATAGCCATGATGCAGAAGTAGAGAGATCAGATTTAAGAGCTGCAGGAGAGAAATCATCCAACAATGTAGGTACAATGGGAAGAGGACATAGGGGCCAGTCCCCTGCCTGGGTCTGGGGCACCAAAGATAAAATATAGCTTTAGAAAGTGTTAACTAAGGAATACCAGAGGGGAATGTGTGCTAGCTGCCAGAAGGTTTGGAAGTGCCCAACCATTGAGCTAGTCAAGGCATATCAAAATTAAGATGGTGTGTGTGTGTGTGTGTGTGTGTGTGTGTGTGATTCACGAATTCAGAGAACTCTGGCAGGTGGCTAGAAGCTCAATTGATCACCAGGTAAGAGCTCAGAGCAGATTAACTATTCACCACTACAGGGTCCTCCAAGTTCCACCTAATGTTTGGCTGTGGGTCTCTGTATCTGTTCCATCAGCTGCTAGAGGAAGCCTCTCTAATAATGGTTGGCTTAGGCACCAATCTAAACATAGCAGAATATCATTAGGAATCTTTTCATTGACTTTGGGGGAGCAGGGTCAGTCATGTTTCATTCTACCCTGGGTCTCTGAGGCCCCCAGCCTCTACAGCCTGTCCATCCAGGCAATTTTGGGCACAGTCTCCCTCTTGTGGTGTGGGCCTCAGGTTAGACCAGTCATTAGTTGGCCACTCCCACAAGCTCTGAGCTACCAATAAATAACCCAGCATATCTTACAGACATTAGAGGTTGTGGGTCATAGATTTTATGGCCTTAGAAGATGGTCAGTTGGGGCTCCATATCCTCCATTACTAGGGTTTCCCATTAGGGTCATTCTCATAGTTTCCAAAAAAAGAGAAAGTTTCCACCCTACTGGGATTCTACATAGTCCCCTAAATGCCAACCTATACCTGGCATCTCTCTTCATATTCTCTTCCTCAGTTCCTCCCTCTCCGACCTGATCGCTTCTGTTCCCAACCCTACCTGCCCGAGACCCACCCACAAAATCTATCTGATTTCCCCTTCCCCGGGAGATCTATGCATCCGCTCCTAGACTTCTCTTTATTTAACTTCCTTGGGCCTGTGGATTGTAGTGTGATTGTTTTTTACATAAGAGCCAATATCCACTTTAAATGAGTATGTATCATGTTAGTCTTTCTGGGTCTGGATTACCTCACTCGGGATTATTTTTTTTTTCTAGTTTCATCCATTTGCCTGCAAATTTCATTATGTCATCTTCCCCCTAAAAGCTGAGTAAACTCTATGTAAATATAATATATTTATATTTTTTATATTTTCTTTATCCATTCTTTGGTTGAAGGACATCTAGATCATTTCCAATTTCTGGCTATTATGAATAAAGCCACTATGAACAGAGTTGAGCAAGTGTCCTTGTGGGTAAGATGGATCATCTTTTGGTTATATGTCCAAAAGATAGCAGGGTGTTGAGGTAGTTTGATTCCCTATTTTCTGAGAAGCTGCCATATTGATTTTCATAGTGGCTGTTCAAGTTTGCATTTTCCCCACCAGCAATGGAGGAGTTTTTCCCTTGCTCCACATCTTCGCTAGCATGGAATCTCATTTGTGTTTTTGATCTTAGTCATTCTAACAGGTGTTAAGATGGAATCTCAAAGTAGATTTTGATTTGCATTTCTCTGATGACTAAAGATGCTGAACATTTCTTTATGTGTTTCTCTGCCATTTGAGACTCTTCCATTGAGAACTGTCTGTTTAGATCTGTACCCCTTTTTAAATTGTCTAGTTTCCTGAGTTCTTTATATATTTTGGATATTAGCTCTCTACTGGATGCAGAGTTGGCAAAAATATTTTCCTATTCTATGGGCTGTCGTTTGTCCTATTGATAGATCCTGGCCATCCAGAGAGTATCAGGCATGGACTCTCTCATGGCTTAGGCTTCAAGTTAGACCAGTCATTGCCTCTGAGTCACCATTTTCACAGGACATCTTACAATCAAGACGGATTGCTATACTCTCTATAACCATAGAGGTTAAGGAAAGAGTAAGAAATTGAGGGAAAGGAAGTATCTCCCAAATAAATAGAATATATAATTATAAAGAAGCAGGGATCTTGGAAAGGGAAGGTTAAATAAGGAGGGAGAGGAATGGGGGGGTAAGAGAGGGAATACAGAGAGGGACAAGTAGCACTAAGACATTTGAAGGGTCATATGGAAACCCACTTCTATTAAAGCATATTAAAATATATACACACATGAAGGAATTCTAAAGTCTCTGAACAACTGAGGGAGGCAGTGATCCAAGTAGATAACTTTTGCCACTAAGTGAGACTCCTGTGCCAGGACTGGGTTATATCTAATTGACTCTTTAGCCATGGAAACTTCAAACAATCCAGGCTATTAGCAAGGCTACTGCTCCAGAGCCTGATAGAAAAGCAGGGCTCTATCACAAAGACAACACATATAGCCCATTGAATATAGAGAAGTTGAACTGAGGCCTAACTAGAACCTTCAGTCCTACTGACTGGTATTCAAGAACTGGAAGGTTCTCTGCATGCTACCAGAGGAGAAAGGTAATGATCAATCCAGCCTTAAACCTGTAATCCACAGTGGTCATCTGCCTGCATGATACACTGGTGCAGCCATGGCACAAATGTTGTTGGAGTATCTCTAGTTGGATTTAAGCCCCACTCCATGAGATGGGACCCATGCCTGAAACTGCTCAGGTGGCCAAGAACCTGAGAGTAGATAGGCCATGAGTCTAGGGGAAGACCAAGTGTTAATCATTATGCTAAAAGAACATGGCAGTAAAATGGCCTATATGACATTCTGTTATATCTACAGATCGTACCTTCCTCAGCTATCACCAAAGAAGCTTCCTGGAACAGTAAATGGGAGCCACCATGGAGACCCTCAGCCTGGCAATGTGCAGAGAGTTAGAGAATTTGAAACACTCTGTCCTCAATGAGATGTTTTTGCCAACTCCTTCCTCAGGCCTTGGGGAGCAATGTGGAAGAGGTGGCAGACTGTGAGAGCCAGAGGGAACAGAGGACCACAAGAAAACAGCATTCTCCAGACATAACAAAAACTCATATGAACTCATAGAAACTGTGGCTGTATGCACGGGGCCTGCATAGGTTCAAGAAATATGGGCTCCCAGCACTAAGAGGGGTCACATAGACATGGGCTCCCACCCCTACCCAAGATTCTATCTGAAGCCTGCATCTGTTTGGAAATGGAAAATTAGTCTTCCCCAAAGGAGTCTCACTGGGTCTATTAGCCACACTTCAAGCTAGGCCTCATGCCAAGGAGTAATTGGTCAACACAAAATGAGCTCAATGGTATTTTTTGTAGAGCTTTTATTTCTCTGTTGCTTTAACTGCATTTTTTTTGTTTTTTATTGATCTTTTACTTATATATCTTGGTTTCCTTTTTTGTGCTTGTGTGGGCTTTTGTGTGAGTGAGAGAATTTTTTGTTGTTGTTATTGTTTAGGTTGGGTTTTTGTTGACTTTTAAAGAGAGAGAATGTAGGGACATTGAGCTTGGTGGGTGGAGAGGTGGGGAGGATCTGGAAAGGATTGAAGGAGGGGAGAGAGTAATCAGGATATATCGTTTGAGATATTTCTTTTCAATCTGAACTGGGACCAAAATTGTTAGTACCTAGGAAGTACAACTATTCAATAGTAACTGAAAATGTCCAGGAAAACTACTGGATCCACCCAAGATTTTATTAAAATGTGGGAAATGGGGTAGAACATGGCACAGAAGCAAGGGTCCTGCAGATAGTCCTTTGCCTGCTGTGAGAAGAGACATTGCAGAATGGCTCCACACAGGCTGCGAGACCTTCCTTTCTCACCACCCAGTGTGCAGCACCAGTGCTCAGGAGAGGAACCCTGGTTGTGGGGAGCCGCCCCCACATTCGCCGTTGCAAGATGGCGCTGACATCCTGTGTTCTAAGTGGTAAACAAATAATCTGCGCATGTGCCAAGGGTAGTTCTCCACTCCATGTGCTCTGCCTTCCCCGTGACAACTCGGCCGATGGGCTGCAGCCAATCAGGGAGTGACACGTCCTAGGCGGAGGATAATTCTCCTTAAAAGGGACGGGGTTTCGCCATTCTCTCTCTTGCTCTCTGGCTCCTGAAGATGTAAGCAATAAAGCTCTTGCTCTCTTGCTCTCTTGCTCCTGAAGATGTAAGCAATAAAGCTTTTGCCGCAGAAGATTCCGGTTTGTTGCGTTCTTCCTGGCCGGTCGCGAGAACGCGCGTAAGACCTGGTCACACACTAGAAGTTTTATCTCCTCTTTGACATTCTCTGGGGCAAAATAAAACCTATTCCTGAACGTCTATGTTAGTTGCTTGCCTTGTTGCTGAGATCAAACACCAGACAAAAGAAGCATGAGGAAGGGAGGGCTTACTTTGGCTTTCAGTTCGAAGGGATATATTGTTTCCCGGTGGGGAAGGCACAGCAGCAGGAGCAGGAGGCTAGCTGGTCACACTGTGTCCACAGTTAGGAAAGGAAGACTCACCGTCCTCATGCTCAGCTCTCTTTCTCCTTTTTATTCGGTCCAGGACCCCAGCCCCTGGAATTCGGATAGCACTAGCCACTTCAGTTAGAAAGGTGCTCGGCCATTCCCAGAGCTTTTCTTCCAGGCACTTGTGGAACTGTGAAGTTGACAATCGATATAAACCACCACAGTCTCTAATCAGTTAATGTGTGCTTCCTGACGTCATGCCTCCTTTAAGATAACTTGTGTTCGCCTGAAGTCTAGTCTCCTCTACTTACTTAGGGGTTTTAAACTTCCAATATGCTGAGATATAAAGATGCGAGATGAAACCCCCTTCTCCTCTCCCTCCCACCGGAGTCTTGCTGTATAGCCCAGGCTGGCCCCAAGCTTGCATTCCTTCTGTCTTAGGCTCCTGCGTGCTGAGATAACAGATGTGTGCTATGCTACACTGCCCAGTTTAGAAGACCTACTTTCAAGCATTCACCTGGAATGACAAATGTATTTTGTAAAAATAAATGCCATTTTTATGCAAGGTAATTATGTATTCTTTTTGAGAGTTACTAATTATATAATGTTCTGAGGTGCAGTGTGATGTTTCTGTACATTTATACACAATATATTGATCAACACAGGAGATTTAGGTTATTCATCACTCTGAGTATTTATTATATCTTTGGAATGAGAGCATTTAAAAAAAACCTTTTCCAGCTATTTTTAATAGGTGACATAATAATGTTATTGTATTCACCCACCTAGAACACCAGAACATATTCCTGCTGTCTGGATGTTCTATGTCTGTTAACCTCCCTTGCACTTCCTGACCATTCCTCACCTTTGGTAATTACTGTTTTGCTTCTGTGAGCTCAGGCTTCTTAGATTGTTCATATGAGAAAAAAATCACAACATATTTCAACTGGCTTGTCTCACTTAGCACTGCGAGCTTTGGTCCATCCACATTGCTGCAAGCAATGGTTTTGGTGTGACTGGTATGCCACTGCACACAGATAGAGCATCTTCTTTATATACTCATTTATCAATAGACACCTTGACTGAATACTTATCTTTACTGTTGTGAATGATGCTTTGATAAACACAGGAGAGCAAAGTCTCTTTCGTTTCTTTTTAATTTTATTTTATTTGTAATTCATTTTTTACACTCCATATTTCATCCCCCACCCCTCCCCATCCACCCTTCGACTGTTCCACATCCCATACCTCCTCTCCTCCCCACCCCACCCTGTCTCCACATGGATGCCCCCAACCCCCACACCACCTGACCCCTAAACTCCCTGGGGCCTCTGGTCTCTTTAGGGCTAGGTGCATCATCTCTGAATAAACACAGACCTGGAAGTCCTCTACTGTATGTGTGTTGGGGGCCTCATATCAGCTGGTGTATGCTGTTTGGTAGTCCAGTGTTTGAAAGATCTTGGGGGTCCAGATTAATTAAGACTGCAGGTCCTCTTACAGAATCACCCTTCTCCTCAGCTTCTTTCAGCCTTCCCTAATTCAACAACAGGGGTCAGCTGCTTCTGTCCATTAATTGGGTGCAAATATCTGCATCTGACTCTTTCAGCTGCTTGTTGGATCTTTCAGAGAGTAGTCATGATAGATCCTTTTTTGTGACCTTTTCATAGCCTCAGTAATAGTGTGAGGCCTTGGGACCTCCCCGTGAGCTGGATCCTACTTTGGGCCTGTTGCTGGACCTTCTTTTCCTCAGGCCCCTCTCCATTTCCATCCCTGTAATTCTTTCAGACAGAAACAATTATAGGTCAGAGTTGTGACTATGGGATGGCAACCCCATCCCTCACTTGATGTCCTGTCTTCCTGCTGGAGGTGGGCTCTATAAATTCTCTCTCCCTACTCTCAGGAACTTCTCCAGATGATAAACAACTTCAGCAAAGTGGTCAGATATAAAATTAACTCAAATAAATCAGTACCCTTCCTTTATACAAAGGATAAACAGGCTGAGAAAGAAATTAGGGAAACAATTCCCTTCACAATAGCCACAAATAGTATAAAATATCTTGGGGTAACTCTAACCAAACAAGTGAAAGACCTGCTTAACAATAACTTCAAGTCTCTCAAGAAAGAAATCGAAGAAGATCTCAGAAAATGGAGAAATCTCCCATGGTCATGGATTGGCAGAATTAACATAGTAAAAATGGCCATCCTACCTAAGGCAATCTACAGATTCAATGCAATCCCCATCAAAATCCCAACATAATTCTTCAAAGGCTCAGAAAGAGCAATTCTCAAATTCATCTGGAAAGGCAAAAAACAAACAAACAAACAAAAAACAAAACAACAACAGAATAGTGAAAACAATTCTTAACAATAAAAGAACAGCTGGGGGAATCACCATCCCTGACATCAAGCTTTACTACAGAACAATAGTGATAAAAAAAATGCATGGTATTGGTACAGAGACAGACATGTTGATCAATGGAATAGAATTGAAGACCCAGAAATAAAACCACACACGTACCGTCACTTGATCTTTGACAAAGATGCTAAAGATATACAATGGAAAAAAGAAAGCATCTTCAGTAAATGGTACTGGTCTAACTGTCTGTCTGTATGTAGAAGAATGAAAATAGACCCATATTTGTCACCTTGTACAAAGCTCAAGTCCAAGTGGATCAAGGACCTCAACATAAAACCAGATGCACAGAATATAATAGAAGAGAAAGTGGGAAAGAGCCTTGAACTCATTGGCACAGGGGAAAATTTCCTAAACAGAACTCCAATGGCTCATGCTCTAAGATCAAGAACTGATAAATAAGGCCTGAGTCTCTTTCATATGCTGACTTTCTTTGGCTACATATTCAGAAATGGGATAGCTGGATCACTTAGTCTTTTTGTTTGCTTGGTTGGTTGGTTTTTTACTCTTTTGTTGTGTGTTCTAGGATTCTCCTTACAGTTTTCCATTTAGATTTCCACTAAATCTCTAGGAGCTCCCCTCTCTATACCTCCAACAGCACCTGTCACTTATCTCTCTAACAGGAATGAGATACATTATTGTGGATTAGATTTGCATTTCCCTCTTATTAGATGCCAACCATGCTTGCTTGCTTGCTTTTTTTTTTTTTTTTCGAGACAGGGTTTCTCTGTTTAGCCCTGGCTGTCCTGGAACTCACTTTGTAGGCCAGGCTGGCCTCGAACTCAGAGATCCACCTGCCTCTGCCTCCCAAATGCTGGGATTAAAGGCATCTACCACCCGGCCCAACCATGCTTTCTAATACTTGTTTAACATCTGTATCTCCTCCTTTGAAAACCACCTCTTCAGGTAATTTTACCACTCTTAAGTTGGGTTATTTGGTTCTTTTTTTTTTTTATCAAGTTTTACATATTCTGGTATCAATCCCCTGTCATATGAATACATTGTAGATGTGTCCCCCATTCTGTAGGCATTTTTTCCAATCTGTTGGTTGTTTCTTTTGTCTTGCTGCAGACCAGCCTATTGGTTTGATTTATTGCCATGTGTCTGTTTTTTCTTTCTGTTTTCTGTGCCTTTACATCTTGCCTGTATGCATGTGAGCGTGCAGACCAATGGTCAGTTTTGAATGTCATTCCTCTGGAACTGTCCACAAAGTCTCTAATTTGATCTACAACTCCCAAAGCCAGGCTAATGGTGCACAACTGTAATACCAGAACTCAGGAGGCAGAGGCAGGAGGGCATGAATTTGAGGCCAGACTAGGCAATATTCTGTCTCAAACAATTAAACTCATTACATCTAAAATAAGTCTCAAATGCACATGGAACATTCTTCAGGATGAATCTATATGTTGAGCTATAGAACAAGTCTTAAATTTTCAGAAAATTTAAATTATGTAAGTAATTTTTCTGATCACAATGGACTAAAACTAGCAATTAGTAATTGAAGAAATGTTGCAAACCATGGAAATTAAGCAGTACAGTTTGAATGACCAATGGGTCAGTGAAGAAATTAAAAAGGATATTTAATATTTCCTGGAGCAGAAATGGGAACACAGCAAGGGCAGTGTGAAGGAGAGTCAATAGCAGCTATACAGCCAGATAGGGAAAATCAGGAAGACATCAAATTCATTAACGTCATATCTCAAGAAACTAGAAAAAGAAACAAAAATAAGACCCAAAACCAGTAAAGGAAGAAAAATAAAGAATGAGAAAAATAAACAAAACAGAGGCTTTAGGATACAAAGAATAATAAAGTGTAGAATTTGATTTTCGAACAAGAAAACAAAACACAAAACCCCTTAGCTAAAGTAATATGAGAGAGAGAGAGAGAGAAATGTTCAGATACAAACTAAAAGAGTTATGGATGATGTTGCACTCCTGAGACAGAGGCAGGAGAATGAGGAGCTCAAGGCCAGTATCCAAGACTGTCTCAAAACAAACAAACAAACAAACCAGTTAAAAAAGTCAGAAACGAAAGTTGGGACATTACCATGGAGATGCAGGTGGCACAGCTGAGAGTTCTACATCTAGAACTGCACACTCTTGGTAGAGTGAGACTCTGGGACTGGCTCCGGATTTTGAAACCTCAAAGCCCACCCCAGCAATACTTCCTCCAAGGGCACACCTCCTAATCCTTTCAAATTATGCCTGTAAATTTAAATTATTTTCAAATTCTATTTTTAATGATAGTTCTTAAACATTTTAATCTCCCATGTAGCCCACCACCCACCAGAGGTAGTGGGAAAAAAAGGATATGGGGGAAGTCGACCTGTTTAGAAATGGTTCTTTGGAGTAAATTCTGTCTCTGATGTCAGAAAATCAGCAGTTCAGTTCACAGGTTGGCAGTGGAAGCTCAGTTCACTCATAAACACTTCATAGATATAGCAGCAGTCCAGTTCAGTAGAGTCAGGATAGCAAACAGGAATCAGTATTGGTGGCACTACCAAGCCTTTGCTCAAGTCAGCAGGAAGGACCCGGATGAACGTTTGTGTCTCTTAATTCCTACATTTAATATCTCGTTTGCAATTAAATTTGACATTTCTCAATTTTTTCTTTGATCTTCCTTTTATATCTTGTATGTCTTCAAGGCCTGAATCTGGTGCCAAAAAGCACACACAGCTATCGTCAGTTCTTACAATGGTGGGTATCAACAATTATCGAAAGGCACACACAGCTATCCTCACTTTCTTACAATGGTGGGTATCAACAATTATCGAAGGGTTCTCCTCTGGTTGTTACCCAGAATGCTTTCTCTCGTTTTTAGCCTTGCTTACTGTATATTGCAACCTTGAGCAATGTTTTCAAAAGCATCTTGCCTGCCACATTTTCTAAGATTTGAGGCTGTCTTTCCATATTTCTCCATACACATGGTCCCATACCAAAGGCACAACGTGGTCCACTTTTCCTGAGTAGCAGTTGTCCTTTACCTAGAAGATGTCACCATCTTTCATCTTGGATTGCTCACTGCAATGGAAAAAGTCGCAGCCACTTTGATAGTTTGTTCCTTGAAAATGACCTACTTCTTTTCTGCTTGGAAACTTGAAGAATTCTTTCTTCTCTCTTATGGTTTTAAATTTTTATGAAGCTATGTTATGGTGCTGCTTTTACTATTGATTTTTCCTGAAACTTTGGTAGCACTCTTGTTATTTCTTCCCCACCCCCACCCCCCACAAAGTAATGTTTTCTCTGAGAACTGATTCTGATCTTGTCTGCATCCACCACTCTTGGAAAATTCCTTTATTTGTAAATTTGGTTTCCAAATTTAACAAGTTCTGATGAATCTTCCTCTTTTTATTTCTTTTCTATCTTAGATAGCATAATTACAAATACAGAAGGGTAAACAAATTCTTTTAATATAAGTAATACACACTGTCTGTCAACCAGGAGGCCTGGTTTCCAAGAATACCAGTTGATAATCCAATCTGGCTACATCAGGAATGGTATGAGCAGCTGAACTCTCCTGACCATTTTGCAGAGTAAAGGGTTTACAGATTTACAGAAAGGTACAGGTAGTGGGCCACTGCAGGTAAACACAAAGTGTCTAGGACCTGTGACAGATTCTACATCTTACATCTTCTATGTCTTACAAGATTCTACGTCTTGCATCTCTACAGTCTTGCAATAATTCTTCATATGATTATCAGAAAGGCAATTAGAAGAATTACGTGGGTAAATTCTTCATATGAGGAGCTCACCCAAGAAGACTCTCGAGGTTGTGCCCAGTGTGTAAACCATGGGAAAATCATAGCACATACAAGTGAACACCCCAGCATGGCTTACAACTGGCTTTTCGGGAGAGGGAAAACAGGGGACTACTCTGGTCATATCCATAGCAGCAACAGCTTAATATGTCTGGAGTTCTAGGTCAGCTCTTGTCTGGTGGTCTGTGTGGAGCCCAGATCAGAGAACCAACAGAGTCCTTGTTGATGGGCTAGGACAATACAGAGGAGACCCCCATACTCCTTTCTCAGGGAAAAGCTGCCAAGACCCTGACCCCAGGCTATTATCAGCTCTGCCAAGCATGTTACCGGCTTTGAGAAGAAGCTATGTTCCTTCTCCATACATCAGGGCCTCAGGGAAAGCTCTAGTTGATCAGTCTAGTCCTCACCAATCTGCCTGCATTGAACCATACATAAAAGAAAAATATGTGTCAAACACAATAGTCTCTTTGCATAAAGGACCAGATAGAGATATTTAGATATTCAAGGTTGAGTGCCCTCTTTTAAAACTTCACAATTGTATGTTGAAACTAGGTTGTATGGTGTGGAGGCAGCCACATACAGTGTGTGAGTGAACAGCATTTCTGGGCTCCAGTAAAATAGCATTTATAAAAACAGGTAGCAGGCGCCATTTGGTCTGTCCCTGGTAGGTGACCGTTGGTGACTCTTGTGTGAAGACACTACAGTTTTGGACGCTAATCCATCATTGTATATCTCCATCAATTCACCTTTTTCTTTAATCACTATCAACACCACTGAGTGGTATCAGGCACAGGGTAGGTTCTCAGTGATGGATGTAGAGCCTGGATACATACGGGCTGGTGTTTCTGAACTGATACAATGCCATGCTTCTGGCCCAAACTTGGCAGAAACCCAATATGAGTTCCTGGCACAATGCTGGGAACAAGAAGAGAGTTTCCTCCTCCGTAAAATCAGGAAAGAAAAAGGTTCCCCATTGGACCCTTCTTGTGCTCAAGATGGGGTTCAGTTTTCCCATGAGGGTCTTCATGGTCTGGCTTCTGCTCCTATCTCTGCCCTCACATTCTTCCTCTTGGCATCTGATCACTGATAGACCAAGCTGTGTCCTCTAAGCGCTTTGTGATTTTACACACACACAGTGCTTCCTCTGCCATCAGTGTTTCTCCCTTTCCCATCTCAGCAGGTAAGTATTGAGAATTGCAGTGTCCAAGTCCCCTTGTCCCATTAGTCCAACTTCTTTTTATTGTGACTTAAAGAAGGAAATATCTATGGTTTCAAAGGTTCCAGTCTAGGATCAGCTGTGTGTTTCTGGGCCTGAAGTGATCATAACTTACTTGGTAGACAGTGTGATAGCCAGAGCTACTCACAGCATGGTGGCAATGAAGGGGGAGAGAGAGAGAGAAGGAGAGAGGAGAGGGGGAGAGGAGACAAGAGAACAGAAGAGGAGGGATTAGGACACTTTCAAAGGCACACTCCCAGTAGCACATTCTCTCTAACCAGGCCCCACCTCTCACCACTTTCCAGAAAACCAATGTGGTCGCTGAGGGAAACTCTATTTTGTTCTAGGCACCCATTCTAAATTCCTAAAATATAAGCTCTTCTCTACCCTAGATTGTAAAAGTTATAAAATGATTAACCATTTGCTCTGGTTTCTGTAAACCCTGCTTGTTGTTGTGTACAAGGGGGAGTGAGGCAGTTCCTCATGTAGCTGTAAATTCCACAGGAATGAAGTAGCTGTGACCCACCTTTGAGAGGTCTCCTCCCATTTTAGCTGGGCCTCAGTTCCAAATCCAACCACAGCTACAGATTAAAATAAAAATCCAGCTAATTACAATTTAAATGAAATCTGTCTTCTCTTGGTGTTTTCTAACTTCATAACACCAAGAAGTTAGGAATTTATCAATGGATCAACCCATTAATGATATCACAAATTTTGTAAGCCAACTAACTACCTTCAATGACGAGACTGACCAGCTGGTGACAAAGGGCCAAGGACTACATGTGTCCTTTTTGCACTTCATGTCCAAACTATGACATCACTGTAGACTCACAAGGGTAATCCTACATGTGTATCCTCCACAAATTCCACTTATTCCTCAGTGACAGCACTTACCAAACCAATAGGCTAACATCTCTCTCCTTACCAAACTGGGTATACAGACTACAAATTCAGAGAAGTTGTTTTACTTTGTGGGCAATTACACATGCTAGTTATTAGATTTTATCACTGATGTAAAAATGGCCAATCATATCTGTCTTAGTCAGGGTTTGTATTCCTGCACAAAACATCATGACCAAGAAGCAAGTTGGGGAGGAAAGGGTTTATTCAGCTTATACTTCCACATTGCTTGCTATTCATCACCAAAGGTAGTTAGGACAGGAACTCACAAAGGGTGGGAACCTGGAGGCAGACACTGATGCAGAGGCCCTGGAGGGATGCTGCTTACTAGATTGCTTCCCCTGGCTTGCTCAGCTTGCTTTCTTATAGAACCCAGGACTACTAGCTCAGAGATGGTACCACCCACAATGGGCCCTCCCACTCTTGATCACTCCTTTCTCTGTGATAACTCCAGCTTGTGTCAAGTTGACACACAAAACCAGCCAATATAGTATCAAACACAGTAACTTACATCACATTCATGTTTCCTATAAAGAGAAGCCCGTTCTTTTCACCTCTGAATCGAAACATCCTCAGCTCCACTTGAGCTTAGAACAGCACAAGTGTTGGAGGTCAGCATAGAGCTAAATGATACGTGACCACATAGACCACAGATTTCCAGCAAGACTCCACTTCCCAGTGTTTCATTCCATTTCCTTCACAAACAAACACATGAGTTTAAAGTCCTATGTCTCTGTTATTTGGATGTAGCTACTATTAAGTCTCCAACTTCACTCTTCTAGGCAAGGGCCCTGCCCTAAGCTGCCAGCTCACCCATCTTCTCAACCTGCCCTCCAGTACCACATCTTCAAACAGGGACCCCAGACTCCCCTACAGGCCTGCCAAAGGACCACCTGTTCCTTACCTGCTGACTAGACCTTCTTCACATGAGAACTCGACTGCTGCTGCTAACTCTACCCATGCCTACAGCCTACCAAAGACTTCCCTTCACAATGGACTGCGATGTGGGTGTGTAAGCCAAATAAACCTTTTCTTTCCCAAGTTGTTTTTGGTCATGGTGCTTAGCACAGCAATAGGAAGCAAATCAGGATAGTAAAACAATTTTTAACTTTTAAATTATGATGCAGAGCACCAAACAATGGCATTCTCACACAAAAAAAATATTCTGCAGGAACAATAGTTTCTCTAGATCACTCTAATGTATAGACATAGCCATCCAGGCCAATAAACAGCTATCGCCAGCATTGCCCCCGGAGTCCCTTCCATTGCCACAGAGAACCCACCCACTTTGTGACTCATAGAATAATCTGCTTGCTTCTCCCCATATTTCTATTTCATATCCCCACCTGTATCCTTAAACACCTCAGTTAGTTTTGTAGGGTTCCCCCCTCCTTTTAACATCACATAAGCAAAAGTCATATATTATGTAGACTGTTGTTTATTTTTAAAGTGTTATCATTTTACTCTATTCTAATTTGACTACATTGTATCTATTTATTGGAACTCTGTTCTCTAGGGAACCGCATGGCCATTGACTTGTGACCCGGCCTATTAAGAAACCCTGGTGCAGGAGGGGTGAGAAGGTTATCACACCCTCACCGGAGACTCCAGCCACCATTCATTTCTCCCCTAACTGCACTTAGTCCTGCCGCATCTGCACATGCTCATGGGGGAGGGGCTACGCTATATAGGAGGTCAAAGGTTGACTAGGGTAGAGACTCATTGGTGTGGCTTTAGTAAATTGTCACCTAGACTGGGGTGAGGCTTTTTGGTGATACAGCTGCCCCAGAGTCACCCACACTACCCTAAGTAACCCCATCCATGCTCCCATAGGTCTCCTGTAGGTTAGTGACCTTCCTTCCTACACTCCTACAGTAACCCAGAAAAACTCACTGCTTTACCAAGCTGAACAGGATGGAATTCTTTCCCAAGTCTGCCTATGCCCTATTTGAAGTGAACAAGCATTTCTTTGTGTCTCCTCAGGAAGTCACACAATATGTTTTCGGTTCCTTCATTTTGATAGGGTATTTATGAATAGACCATTTATTTATACATTCTGCTGCTAATGGACGTTGGGCAGTTTCCGTATGAGTCAGTTCCATGCAGAGCAATACAGGTGCATATAATTCTGTTGCCTAGGAACCAGATGAGAAATTGCTGTTCTCCTCTAAGGTGTGGTCAAGCCAGTGCACAAAACCATCACAGTGGTGTCAGGTTACGCTCCAGTGGAGGCTCCCATTACTCTGAGTCTTCACCAACACACACTCTCAGCTGTACCTTACCTGGGTTTTGTTTGTTTTCTTTTGTTTGTTTGTTTGTTTGTTTGTTTTCTTTGAAATTTCCCAGATTGACTGAGCACATTTTTATACATGTATGGGTGTTTGGAAACTTGTAAAGTGTCTGTCAGCTTGTCGTTTCCTTTGGTTGTTTTTTCTTTTTTTTTTTTTTTTTTTTTTTCCATTTTTTATTAGGTATTTCACTCATTTACATTTGCAATGCTATACCAAAAGTCCCCAATGAAGGAGCTAGAGAAAGTACCAAAGAAGCTAAAGGGATCTGCAACCCTATAGGTGGAACAACATTATGAACTAACCAGTACCCCGGAGCTCTTGACTCTAGCTGCATATGCATCAAAAGATGGCCTAGTCGGCCATCACTGGTTGTTTTTTCATTGTTTCTCCCACTTCAGGCTTTTCCTATGTCCTCAGGCAGGTAGGCCCGTGTCCCCAAAGACTCCGTTGCTGGAAGGTGGTTCCCAAGGCACGAAGTGTCGACAGGTGAAGTTTGGGGAAAATGACTAGGTCACAAAGGCTATGGCTTCATGATTAATCCATTGATGAGAGTAAATCTAAATCCATTATTGTTGGGTGGTGAAACTGTGGAAAGCATAGCCAGGGTTGGGGAGGGAGGTGCAGAGCACTCCCTGGGAAAATGGACAATGAAGAGAAGTTGATCAGAGACTGAAGCCTGTGAGACTGGGAACCAACATAAATCCTTCCTCCCTTAGTATCTTACCTCAGGCATCTTCTTTCGCAGTAATGAAAAATTCCCATGCTGAAGTGGTTTGGAAAATGTCCCCCATAAGCTCAGGCACTCGGGCACTCGGGCACGTGGTCCCCAGTTGTTGGTGGTATTTGGGTGTGGTTGGGGGTTTGGCCTTCCCAGAGGACGTGCATTGCTGGAGCTGAGCTTTGAGAGGATAAAGCCTTGAAAACTTGCAGTTCTCTGTGTTTCATGCTTGCAGTTAAAGACACTATCGCTCTGCTCCTGCTCCAGCCACCATACCTGCTGCCTGCCGCCACGCCTCCCACCATGATGGATTCTTCTCCCTCAGACCCTGGAAACCAAAACAAATTCTTTCTTCCATACGCTGCCAAGGTCATGGCGTTTCACCACAGCAACAGGAAATTAACTGATTGCTATACCCTTTTACTTTCTTAATAGTGTACTTTAAATTTTTTTCCATGTTTTCTTTCTTTTTTTTTTCCATTTTTTATTTAGCTCTAAATTTTTTACATGCTACTAATTTCAGTATTAACCTTTTCAGGTGATGGACATTCTTGTATGCTGTCAAATAGTTCCCTATCATGAGTCCATAAACATTTCTCCTAAAAAGTGTACTAGCTGCTTCATTGAACTTGATCAAGTTGCTCAAGGTGTGTGGTTTTTAAATCCATCAGGAGATGGGGGAATATTGATTATATTACTAATCTAGAATGCTTACTCTCTGTCTCCCAGCAACCTTCAAGTTCACACAGCAGAGGCTTTTCCACACGATAAATGGTAACTCTTTCTCTCCCTCTCACCTGCTGCCCCTGCCTCTTCTCATCCTTGCTCCTCCCTCCTCCCTGATATCTGCTCATAGCTCCTCCCTTTGTCTCTTTGTCTCTACCTCTCTAACCTTTAACCTTCATGGCACAGCAGTTAACCCAGCTGCTCTAGTTGGGGTTTCTATTGCTGTGATGAAACACCATGACCAAAAGCAAGCTGGGGAGAAAAGGGTTCATTTGGCTTACACTTCCATATTACTGTTCATCATTAAAGGAAGTCAGGACAGGAACTCAAACCAGGCAGAAACTTGGAAGCAGGAGCTGATGCAGAGGCCATGGAGGGATGGTGCTTACTGGCTTGCTCCCATGGCTTGCTCGGCTTTCTTTCTTATAGAATCCAGGACCACCTGCCCAGGGATAGCACCACCCACAATGGGCTGGGCCCTCCCAAATCAATCACCAATTAAGAAAATGCCCTATAGGCTTTATTCCTCTTATCCATCACTTCCATTGCTATTCCTCCCCCGACCCCTTCACAAGGGACTGATTTGTAATCTTTTACTTTTATACAGTCTTACTAACCCGTGTTATTTTGTGTGAATACACAGACAATCTTGTGACATAGCTTTTATTCTGTTTCTTGCAGTGTGGATGCACACGTACTCCTGTTTGGACATCTCAAGCTAAGTGTTTGCCTGATTCATTGCATCATGCCATACCCAGAGCCCCTCTAACTGCTGTCTCACGGGGCAGAAAAATCAAGACAGAGCTGAGACATATTGCAGTGACACATTCAGAAATGTTTACAGTGCTACCAAAGCAAAGAAGCTGGTCTGAAACAGGCCCACTTAGATGATCTAAAAAGCAATGACTGTGCCTGACTGAACAAGCAGTTTTGGAAGGATCTCAGACTTCCCTGTGAGCTCTCTTGGCACCGCCATCTTTATCTTTCTTCCAGTCCAGCCCCTAAGACTCCCGAGGACACAGGAGAAATGAAGATGTGAAGTATTCAAGTAAATGGAATGGCAAGTTAATGGAGACACCTGACTTTGGGGACACGAGCCTTGCTAAGAGCTGATACTGCTGTTCCCATGGTGATGGCGCTTGAGACCTTTGATTGTTGTAGACATAAAAGATAACCAGAGAGGCTTTGGCGGGTGACAAGGAGATCAATAGCACCAGCATCCCCCCTCCCCTAGGGTTAGCATTTACAGGGACAGGCAGCAGGTCACAGGCCAGCAGGAGTTTCAGGCATTGCTTGGTTTCTGTAGAGCCAGGAGTTCTTCCCACTCACCCGTGGGGCAAAGACCAAGGACAGAGCTATTGGTGCTTGAATCACAGGGAGGAACCAGACATAGCTTCTTCATTGGTGGGTTCAAAGAAAGTGAGAATTACGTGGAAGGAGACAGGTGAGAGAGACAGTCAGAGTTCCCTTTGTGTAGTTATATTTGAACTGTAGAACGAAGCGTCTACCCCTTTCTCTCTGAATTGGAGGCATCCAACAGATCAGGGCCCACATGATGCACCCCACGAGTTCCACAGAGTCTCTCTCTAACATCGGGAAGGCAGCTGACTAGATAAGGCACCAGTAAGCCTGCTTGCTGGACACTAGAAAGTCATTTGAGCCCATTCTGCCTAAATGCAGGTAGAAGAGGGGGGAGGAGGCAGAGAGCTACCTTGCTTTTATAAACCACTGTGTGCAAATAGCAAATACCCAGATGTTCTTCAACTGAAATGAGAAGGGAAAGGAAGACGTGAAAAGGCAAGCAGAGAAGGAAGTAGAGAGAAAGACAAGTTTCCTTGAGGATGCTTTTGTAAGAGATAAATGACAGTCTCCGAGATGGGCAGAAGAGAAAATGGAAGAAGGTGAAAGGCACCTTCCTGAAGATTCCTGTGATGCTCATAAGCAATTCTAGCCATTGACCAGTGCTGCAAATGGGAGGAAACCACCGTAGACATTTTGGGAGCAGGTGGGCTCTTATGGACCATTTTCTCCCTGTCACCTTGGGTATCTTAACCCATATTTTGGCAACCCTGCTAATGGGGCTCCAACACTGTAAGTTCTCCAGGATCCTCTGGTGGGCATGGGACTTTCCTACTTCTCAGATTTACTCTGATGTATATCCATGGTGGCCAAAGGTCTTGTGGCCATGGCCCTGACCCTGGCCATGACTGTGGCTGAGGCCATGGCCATGGAAACAGAATGCTCTCCCCGAGCTTCAAAACAGTTGAGAAACCTCTTTTGCCTAGTTTTAGCTCCAGTTAGACCACTGTGATCCCCAAATGTCCAGCAGAAAGAAGTCTTCACAGTCACCTGTCTGTCCTGGAAAATTTGGGCACACACATCCCCGCCCCTCCAAGATCTAGAAAAATTTTCCAGAGGAAAAAATGATAAAATAGGCAATCCACCAGGTATAGCTAACACAGCAGCCACATTGCAGAAAACAAAACAAAAACAAAAACAAAACAAAAACAAGCAATAAGCCAGTGGCTGAGGAAGAACCCTTGAAGATATTACCGAGTGCTGGAATGTGTGCAGAGTCCAGGATCCAAGCTTTAAACACCCTCAGAGGGCAGGAGGATAGAACCCCAGTGTGTGTGGTGACTGCAGAAACACTTGTAAAGCCACTGGGGACTGTAACTGCAAGGAGTGAGATAGCACGCAGCTCTCGGCCAGCCAGGGTGATGTGCGTTTGAGCTTAGTTTGCTGTTTGGCTTGCTTCAATTTCACACTGAAGGGCTAAAGTGGACCGGTAGAAGGCCAAATTGAACATAGAAAGATTCCCTTGTCTAGAGTGAGAACAGAAGCAAACACAAGCAAGTGTGGAGCCAGATTTGGGAACCGAAGGCATATCATCGCACTGCCAGGGTGGGGTGTGTGCCAAGGCCATTTCTTGGAACGCACAGAAGTGAGACTTTGGGGAAGCCACAGAAGCAGTTTAAGTATCTATTGGGACTTGGAGGTGTGGCTCAGTGAAGAAACACTTGCCTGGCATGAATATGGCTTTGGGTTAAACCTCAGCAAATAGCCTCTCTCCAAGTAGCCACTGGGAAAAGCAGATAAAGGTTCCAAGAGGTTGGACAGCCAAGGAAAGAGTCATAAGGAAGGGTGACAGCTGATGGTGTGAGCAGGGTGGTTGGTGACAACGACAGAGGGGTCCTGGGACTAGGCTATATAAAGCATCTTATGTGGGAAGATTCCTGAGGCCTGAGACCCTTTGAAGGTCCTACATTTCCCCAGCATTAGTGATCCATGGTAGGAACCTGGTTAGGTCCATCGCCCCAAGAGGAAGGCCATCACGTCATCATGGTAACAAGACTTACAGCAGGAGAGCTAAAACCTCCAGACCATGTTGACCTGGCGGCCAGAGTCTGGAAAACACTGAGTGGTATCTCCAGAGAGCCCAGGAGGAGGCTGTGGTACTCTCTGTCCCATTCCTGTGTCCTTGCTATTTCCGAGGACACTGAGCCCAGGCAGGTACAGATAGTGGCTGAGGATGGATTCCCTGAGGGCATTCCCTTCTGATCAGCTTCATTTCTAGGTGGAATGTCTGGAAGGGAAAAAGCTGAGTGAATTGCCTGGTGTCACTGCTTTTCTGAGGACAGGCTGCTGCTGTTCAGTCAAGGCATCTCTTACTAGAATCTCAGGACACTCAGATGTTATTGACAAATATGAAGAAAGGAGCTCCTGGAGATGGAGACCCTAGGAAAGAGAGGGATTGGACCCTTGAAACAGGCACGGCGTCTGCAGGGAAAGCAGCTGCTCGGATTTGCACACAGGAAGCCAAGTTGGGAGGCTCACAGGTTTATTGTCAAATGAAAAATATCGTGGATTCAGGCTCAGTAGTTCTCAGTAGCAGCTCTCACGCATCAGCTGCCATTCCCTACACTAATTGCCTCTGTCTTCTTTTCCTCACAGTGTGAAGGACACAGCCCAGGACCTTGTATGAGCCAGGCAACTGCTCTACCACTGACTCTCTACCCAACCCCTGGGGCCAATGATATTGATACCTTAACAGGCCTGGCCTTCATTCAGCCTCCTAGCCAATCACAATCTGGGCCCAAGGGTTATGCTATAGCTCCACCCAGAGCTACATCCTCCACGGCCTGTTACTACCACAGTGTTCTCCCTGATGATGGAGCTGACTTCTAGACAGCTCTGGACTGAAGTTCTCTACCATCTTGAACTCTGCATGGAAGACTAGAACTGAGGTCTCCACCAAGCCCTAACGCACCCTGACCGGTAACTCTGATGCTCTGGACAGAGTCCCACATCTCTTCCATCCCTAAATCTTATGCTTTAGGCCCCCAGGAGGATGCACTGTATGGAGGGATAGAGTGGGGCCCCTCGTACCTTACAGATTTTAATTCCATCCGACACAAAGTTAGGCTTAGTGAGAAGCATGTCTGGTCAGCAAGTACAGTCAGGGATCCCAGATTCCTGTATTAGACTGACTTCCCCCTCCATACCTGCAGACCCCTGTAAAGGAATTTGCTAGAGTGTCTCCAACCTGGACAGCTCAGAGGCTCAGGCCTAGAAAGAACTGTAGAAGGAGCATGGGCGATGCCAGGAAGACGTGCGGCTTTGCAGGCAGATGGCCTGCTCAGTCCCAAGGCTGGGCTTTCACTGCACTGCTCCAGTAGAGATTAGCTCTGCCTCTGCTGCAGGGAAATGAGAGGCTGTCAGTCTCAGGGTGGGAGGCAGGCCTTAGCCGGGAGAAGCACTGGTCTGGGAGCAGCTGATAGCTGTCAGAGCTCTATACTAATGAGCCCTGGCAACAGGTACCTCACCTGGATGTGCCATGGAGCCAGCTCTCCAAAGGACTCATAGGCCAACTTGTGTTTGTATTCTAGGCCTCTGACAGCTAAGGAGAATGTTAAGTTTAAATCTCAAACACCAGAGGCTGACATTTGAACAAATGGTCCTCAACTTGTGGCCATGGAGCCTTTCGTTCTGACCTGTGGAAGCAAGTCGGCGAGGGTGAGCCTTTGACTGTTATGCTGTCCTGACCCTGGCCTGCCCTTTCTCTCTACTGATCTACACCTATGAATAAGCTACCGATACACACCACCTGAACCTTAGCCAAGCCCTTCCTGCCACGGTGCCCTCCCTATCATGATGAGCAGACATCCTTTTGAAACCACCAACCGAAATAAACCTTCTTCCCTCAGGTGCCAGTGACGTTGGCCATAGAACAAAGAAAAATAGCTAATGCAGAAAAAAAGAGAAAGATTGAATTAAAGAATGAAAAGAAGAAAGGGGAGAAGGAAGGGAGGGGGGAGAGAGAGAGAGAGAGAGAGCATATTCACTTGTGGGAGAAGAGGGGCCCTTGCTGGACCTCCAAGCTATGGAGAACAAATGTGCTGGCTCCTGGCCACAAACTCAGATGTTTCTCCCCAAACCCCCTGGGAGTCACAGAGGAGCACAATCCAAACAGAAGCAGCAGGAAGACTGCGTTTAAAGATAATCCAGTTTGCAATCCCACCAGCAATGGAGGAGTGTTCCTCTTTCTCCACATTCTTGCCAGAATCTGTTGTCACCTGAATTTTGATCCTAGCCATTCTGACTGGTGTGAGGTGGAATCTCAGGGTTGTTGTGATTTGCATTTCCCTGATGATTAAGGATGTTGAACATTTTTTCAGGTGCTTCTCAGCCCTTCGGTATTCCTCAGTTGAGAATTCTTTGTTTAGCTCTGTACCCCATGGTTAATGGGGTTATTTGAATTTCTGGAGTTCAGCTTCTTGAACTCTTTGTATATATTGAATATTAGTCCCCTATCAGATTTAGAATTGGTAAAAATTATTTCCCAATCTGTTGGTGGCCTTTTTATCTTATTGACAGCATCTTTTGCCCTACAGAAGCTTTGCAATTTTATGAGGTCCCATTTGTTGACTCTTGATCTTACAGCACAGGCCATTGCTGGTTTGCCAGTGCCTGGCAAATACAGAAGTGGATGCTCACAGTCATCTATAGGATGGAACACAAGGCCCCCAATATAGGAGCTAGAGAAAGTACCCAAGAGCTGAAGGGGTCTGCAACCCTACAGGTGGAACAACAATATGAACTAATAAGTACCCCCAGAGCTCGTGTCTCTAGCTGCAGATGTCTGTAGCAGAAGATGGCCTAGTTTGCCATCAGTGGAAAGAGAGGCCCATTGGTCTTGCAAACTTTATATGCCTCAGTACAGGGGAACGCCAGGGCCAAGAAGTAGGAGTGAGTGGGTAAGGGAGCAGGGTGGGGGGAGGGTATAGGGATAGCATTTGAAATGGAAATGAAGAAAATATCTAATAAAAAATATGGGGAAAAAAAGAAAAGAAAATAGAAAGATAATCCAGCAAGACAAAGGCTACTTGCTGGCTCTTAGCCCAAACAGAACTGAGCCGAGGAGACCCACAGAAGATCCCTGCATGAACTGGCTGCCCTCAGACACTTCATTTCTCTGGGCCTCGATGTCCTCTTCTGCTACAGAGTTCCCAAGTCTTGTTCCACAGTAGCTCTGGCTTCCAGGAACACTGGTGGTCTATAGTGCCCCCTGCTGTGAGGTTTTGAAAAATCTTTCATCTGTGTTACGGTGGCTCTTTGTGGGGCTTGATATCTTAAAGCCACTCACTCTATCCTTCAGGCTAATGAAAGCAGTTTGTAGTTTTGATTATCTTCAGTCTGAAAAACAAACAAACAACAAACAAAAACCCAAACAAACAAACAAACAAAAAACCCAAAGCAAGCAAAACCCCTAAACCAGGAGATTGGAGCTAGAAAGAGCTGTTCACTGAGAAGAACTCATGCCAAGGTACATTGCCTGCAAGCAGAGACTGGATTCAGCACTTGCTCATTCCTAGACTACATGGCTGGAAGCTCATGTGTTGATAAAAGCAATCAACCCAGGATCCTAGTTTGTTTTCTGATGCTGTGATAAACACCATGAGTGACAGCAGCGTGGGTAGGATCAGGTTTATTTGGCTTCCGTGTCTATATCACAGTCCATCATGGACGAAGTCAGGGCAGGAACCCAAGCAGTACATGAAGGAACACTGCTTACTGGCTTGCTCTCCATGGCTTGTTCAGCTTGCGTTCCAGGACCACAAGCCCAAACCATGTTGAGCTGAGCTCTCCCACGTGAAATATTAAATCAGGAAACTGCCCCTACAGTCATGTCCACAGACTACTTCAACCCAAGCAATTCCCCAGCTGAGGTTCTCTCCTGGAGGACTCTGGTTTGAGTCAAGTTAACAAAAAACAAACAGCAACCAGCGTGTGTGTGTGTGTGTGTGTGTGTGTGTGTGTGTGTGTGTGTGTGTGTAGATGGGTTTTATTATCACTTGATCAGTATTTCTTTCCACCGTACCCTAGCATCCGCTCCATGAGCCTCCCCTGACCCACAAGGAACACAGATACCAGCAGTGACGATGAGCATTGGAAAGAACCTTTTGTGAAGATACACAGGTGTAATAAGTGGGTGATGAGCTTAACCAACCCCAGAAGCTTCCAGAAAATTAGCTCTTAAGAGAAAAGATGGGGCTGAGAGTAAGAAGGTGAAGGAAAAACAAGGATGAGGTGGTGCTAGGGCCTCCTGGGAGAGGTCAGTTCTTTGGAGAAGCTACCTCAGAGGGTCCTGATGCTGTCTCCTCTGCTGAAGCTCCAAGTCTCCACAGCCAGCCACATGATGGCTAATTAGCAGCTGGATTTCCAGAGCACATGACCTGGGGGCATACAACCATCTGTGTGAAGCCTAAAAAGTGGTCCACCACCCAGGAAGGCCAATCTCCCAGGAGAGAGATCCACTTACAGTAACATGGATTCTGAACCTCACCCAAGCAAACTAGGCTGTCCACGGGATCAAGAAGAGCACAGGTGGGGCGCAGCCTCACCAGGGACTGAGGGTGGCCTCACTTGAGATAGCATCACATGAGCCTGTCCCTTACAGTTGCCACTGCTTCACTACTCTCAAGATAGGACACATCACAGATGATAGGGGGCCCCCACCCCTAGTGGCCAGATTCCCTCCAAATGTTCTGTCCTTGTGTTGATCACACCCTTCGAGGAAATGTGGACATGTGGCTCAGGAAGTGATAAGAAGATGGGGAGATAGTTCAGCAGATAAAGAGTCTTGCTGTCCAATAATGCAAGCCTGATGACCCGAGTTCAAGCCCCAGGACTCACATAGATAGGTAGAAGGATACAGTTGCCCTCTGACATACTCAAGCCTGCCAAAGTACTTCCCCTATATCACTCCTCTCCCTCCCCCTTCCCTCCTCCCCCTCTCCCTCCTCTCCCTCCTCCCCATCTCCCTCCTCTCCCTCCTCCTCCCCTCCTCCCCCTCCTCTCCCTCCTCCCCATCTCCCTCCCCTCCTCCATCTCTTCTCCCCTCCCCTCCCCTCCTTCTCCTCCTCCTCCTCCTCCTCCTCCTCCTCCTCCTCCTCCTCCTCCTCCTCCTTCTTCTTCTCTTCTTCTTTTCTTCTTCACCACCACCACCTCCACCGTTATTACCACCACCATCATCATCACCATCATCATTATCATCATCACCACCATGACCATCATCATCTATTAAATAAAATATGTGCCAAGAGAAACTAGCACATGGGACATACTCCTACCTCCTCTCCCTGGGACATTTCATTTCCTAGGCTCCTTCCTCAAGTGTCCCAGAGGATAGCAGAGAACAAGGTAGCTTTGGGGACCTTATTTCTCCCCTCACCCTGGCAGGCAAGGCCCCTCCCATCATGTTCAGCATCTGGACCCAGACCATGGTATGAAGGGCTGTCAGGTCATCCAGAACCTCTACTTCCTAGACACCAAAGGCCAGAGGGGCTGCAGAGAGGGGCTGGAGGTTGGCCTACTTCTCCATTTGACCCCAGAGCTGTGCAGAAGGGACTTGGTGGTCTTCCTGGCTTCCAGGAATACCCAGGACAATCTCATCTGTGCTGTTCACTACCTAGACTGGCCCAGGGTATAGCATGCTCTAGAAAAACAGATCAGAGAGCACGGGAAGGATGCTGGGGAAGCCAATGTGTCAGTGTCTGCCTTAATGAGCAGAGGTGAGAATTCACACACTATAAACATTAGCCCTTATACTGATGCCGTGGGAAAGCTGGGGACAGGGAGTGACTGATGGCCATAATGGGACTAGTGAGTGGAGGACCTTGGCTTGTTCAGAGATCATCACCTGACCAAGCACATCAGCACATGATTAAAGTCAGCCTTGTGTGCACTTTCTGCTGAGGCCCAAGATCCACTTGAACTCTCCCCATCAGACCTTCTCTCTGTAACAGGCTCACTCGATGGTCCATGTTTTGTTGCTTCCAGCTGCTCACCATGTGACCATCCTAAGCCAGACACCAAGCAGCAGCAAAGTCAATTCTGAAGGCGGGGTTGGTGATTCCTCTTCCCTCCCATCATCCTTCAGAGGTCTGCTGGACATGGTGTTCACCTATGCAGGACAGATGAGCTCTCAGGCTACTGCATGTGCATCTTTGGGTAGTCTAAGCTCAAAAGCAAGCAGATTTGCCTGTTGGAGACCCAGTGGGAGGCTTAAAGTGAATACAAAGCTGTTCTGTGTGTATGCTTTTTAAATTAAACTTTACTTTCCCAGAAACAAACAAAACAATATAGTGGCCAGGTTTTACTACTTTTTAAATTTTAAATAATTATTTGATAACGTTTAACAGGCTTCAAAATCTTATATTTTATATAATTCACATCATATGAATTACTCTGATTTGTATGTTCCACATATCCTTGAAAAATAATTTTTTGAAATGAAATGCAACCAATTTTTCATATTTAAATCTATGTTGCAAAAATAGACTTAATTTTATAATTAATTATATTTTTCTATACTGTGCATTTTTCAACATAACATTTTAACTGATTCTCTTGGAATTTCACATCACGCGCCCGATCACACTCCCTTCCCAGTCCTTCTGGGTCTGCCCCCTGCCTTGACTCTTATTTTAAAGAACAAAAACAAAACAAAACAAAAAAAGTGAAAATAAAAATTAGAATTAAAAAAAAAGAAAACAAGTCCAAGGGTGGGGGAGGGTATAGGGGACTTTGGGATAGCATTTGAAATGTAAATGAAGAAAATATCTAATAAAAGAAAATTTAAAAAAAAAAAGAAAAGAAAAGAAGTCCAATTGTGTTATCTATTCGCTCACTGGAGCATGGTTGAACTCTCAGAGGCCTGCCCTTAAATAGAGCTGAATGTTCCCCCTCCCCACCCAATCAGAAGCCATCAGTTGTAGAGAGAGAGCTACCCTTCAGCACCTCCATCATGTATACTGAGCAGCAAAACAGCTGGTAACTAAATAACATAATTTTTGTTATGCCTTTATTATTCACCAGTTAAAGAGGAAACTAAAATGTAATTCACAAATATTTCTAAATGAACAACAAAAACACATCACATTTTTACCTGCATGTTGGCATGTGTACCACATGCATGCCTAGTGCCCATGGAAATCAGAAGAGGACATCAGATCCCCTGAAACTACAGTTACAGGTGGTTGTGAGCCCCCATGTGGGTTCTGGAGTGACCCCTGGCCTTTGGAAGAGCAGCCAATGAGCAGTCTCTCCAGCCTCCGTGTCCCATTTTAAAATGGTGCTATTTATAACAAAAGAAATTGAAAAATAGATACAGTAGTTAGAAATTATTTAGGAGAGGCTAAGTGTTATAAAAGTAAGTTTTTGCCACAAAAAGCTAATAAAAGAATAGCAATAAACTCAAAAGAAAAGGGACATTAAAAAGATAAAAATAGAGGTTGGAGAGACTGCTTGGTGTTTAAGAGCACTGGCTGTTCTTCCAGAAGACCCATCAGGTTCACTTTCCCGCTCCCCATGACAGCTAAAATCTGAAACTCCAGTTCCAGGGGATCTGACACTCTTACACATATACACACCAATGCACATAAAATAAAAATAAATCTAAAAAAAAGTATAGCTGCATATATATACATATATATTTATGCAAATAAGTTCCAAATTGCTAAATGATTATACCCTAATTCTTTCTTTTTTTTTTTTTTTAATAAAATGCCCTGGCAAAAGCAACTTAGGGGAGAAAGAGTGAGCTAAAATAAACCTGTTATTCAGCTCCCCTCAAACTCAAGATAAAAGCAGAAATCACAATATTGAAATGAAATTTGCCAAAACATTACAAGTATTTTCTATGGGTATTTTTACCAGTATTTGTATTTCTACCAGTGTTTGCCTTTTTTTTTTAACTTCATTTTTCTTCTCTTACTAAATTTCTTTAAGAAAAAAAATATTACTTTTGCTTTAAAAACCCTCTTTCTTCTTAAATGTTCATGGGGGTTGTAAAGTGGTATTTATCTTCAAACACAATACTCAGGCAAATGCTGCACTTTAGTGATGGAGTGCCGTAAAATCTGTCCTTAGAATTTGCGCACACTGCACACAAACAGTCGGGTGAATTATGTGACGGCTGGACTTCCAGACACCTTCTGCAAGACTGCTGCAGTCTAAACCTGTTATGAAAAACCTCCACCCACTTCCAGGACAGAGACAAGGTAAGGGTCACAAGTTGTCCCTGGAGACGTTAAGGACAGTTCCTCTCTGATGAGTGGCATGATCCTTTGGGAGCAGTGACGCAGCCTGGCTTTGTGGTCCACAAAAAGGAAAGGCTCAAACCTTCAAGAATGATCTGACTCTGGAGCATCATAGGTTAGGGCCCATAGATTCTAAAGCCTGAATTTTATTCCTAGAGATTCAACCTAAGAGGTGGTCAAATGGCCACATGCTCTCCCGGTGCTTCAGAAGCTGAAGCTGAAGACGAGGCATTTAATGACAACCTGGGCTACATAGAGAAGCCCCATCCCAGTGGAACGGGATAGGATAGGGAAAGGAAGGGAAGGGAAGGGAAGGGAAGGGAAGGGAAGGGAAGGGAAGGGAAGGGAAGGGAAGGGAAGGGAAGGGGAGAGGGAGGGAATACAAGAGGATAAAAAGAAAATCTGCATTCTTTCCCATACAGACTGTTAGTAACAGGCAATTAGACTTAAAATCCAGTCTCTGGCCTGCCAACCACATTGCTATATTTGGTGAAGATCACTTAAAACTGATAGGGATAGAAGAACACTCCACATTTTCTCTCTTATATGTTTATGATCACTGTGTGACATACTTGAAGCAGAGCCCACTGATCCCCTGACCATGATAAGCTCATACTATGTAGTAAGCCAATGTAGTAGGTCAGCATAGTATTTTGAGTCTTTAAAAATTAACTTTTGGACTGAAGAAATGGCTCAGTGGTTAAGAATATTTGCGGTTTCCGCAGAGGACCCAAGTTTGAATCCTAGAACCCACATTCAGGAAATCACAGTCACTTGTAACTACCTCCAATGTAACTACCTCCAATGAGGGAATCTAATGCCTCTTTTAGCCTCCATGGGCACCCACACACACATGGAATACACTTATACAGATACATACATATAAATATAAACAAAAATAAATCTTAAAATGAATTCAAGGCCTCTGTCTAATAATTCTCTAAAGGCATTTTCTTTTTCAAAGAACAATCACTTTATTGTCGATCACAGGCCTACAGAAAATGGATACAAACCTAATGTGTTTGACGTACGAAGAAAGCAGCTATGGAGATTAAATTAGAAAAGATCCAAGTCCTTCTCTCACAATGTAGTTCTCACTGCCTTGGGGGAGGGGCCCTCTCTTGTATGGCTTTGCTGAGCTGTTACAAACACAGGAAGAGAAGGTAAACAGAGTCAGGGAGTGGTGGTGTACGCCTTTAATCCCAGCACTCAGGAGGCAGAGGCAGGCAGATCTCTGCAAATTCAATGCCAGCTGGGTCTACAAAGCAAGTTTCAGGACAGCCAAAGCTATACAAAGCCCTGTCTTGCAAAAAACTGGAGAAGGAGGAAGAGGAGGAGGAGCAGGAGGAGGAGACATGGAGACAGAAGATAAACAGACCATATACCATTCCAGGAATCAAACAGACCCCCGGGGTAAGGAGCAAATCCTGAATAAAATCATCTTCTGTTCTCAGAGTAGACAGGGGTGTTGTTAAAGGAAACATTGCCATGTTGGTCAGCTTTCCATTGCAGCAAATACCTGCGATCTCTTTAGGAAGAGAAAAGGCTTCTTGGAATGGATCAGTAGTAAAGTGTTGGCCTAGGATGTATAAAGACCTGGTTTTGATCCCCAGCAACACACACACACACACACACACACACAGGGGTGGGTGGGGGACAAAGAACATATAAGCTGGGGAAGGGCTGGTTCATAATGTCAGCTTGCCAAGATCAAGCATTCCATAGGAGACAAGCCTCCCGGGAAAGTGAGCAAGAGCTAGCATTCATCATGTCTCTACCTGCTCTTTGACTGAAGATGCAACATTACCAGCTTCCTCAAGCTCCTGCCACCATAAACCTCCACTGTGATGGACAATACCTTTGAGCTATAAACCAGAACAAACTCATTCTTTCTGAAGTTGCTTTTTTTGGGGGTGGGGGGGGAGTATTTTATCATAGCAACAAGAAAAGCAAGATGGGAAATCATACAACCAAATTTCACTATAAGAAATTCTAGCCTGCCATAGTGGTGCATGCCTTTAATCTCAGCACTAAGGAGCAAGAGGGAGGGAGGGAGGAAGGGAGGGAGGGAGGGAGGGAGGGAGACTTGTTTGGTCCAAAGTTTCAGAGAAAGTTTAGTCCTTATTTACTTGTCCCAGTTTCTTTGTCCTGTGATTCAGCATCATGGAGGGGTATGAGCAAAGCAAAAACCTTTACCTTGTGGCCAGATTTTAAAACAAAAAAGGAGAGGAGTGAGGGTGGGGTGGCAGGAGAGGAGGAGACCAGAGTCTTGCAATCTTCTTCAAATACATTCCCTCATTGACCTGAAGAATTCCCACCTATCCATCTCCTATCCATCTCCCACCCATCCCCAATCCCATCTCCCATCCCCATCCCCAATCTCCTATCTCTTATCTCCCATCTTTTAGATTTTCTGTTTTCTCCCTTACAGTGTCATGCTCAGACAGTGCTTTAGTAAGTAGGCTTTGGGATAACATTCTAGAGCCAAACTACCGCAATTTCCAGCTTCTCACAGCTCATTAGATAGTAATCTATCACTGTATGCCATGCTAGGAAGAATTACTGGAAAGCAGCCTTCTTAGGTGTCAGAGGGAGTCATCTCAGAAACATCTAGCAACTCATACCAAGGAAGAGCCAGGGAAACCATTCAGAGGCCCACGCTGCTGGAGCCCGCTGGAGAGCTGCTCTGTGGACCACCAGGGGAAGCCATGAACAGAAGTGCTATTCAGACTTGATGAAAAGCTCCTGCCCCTCCAGGACCGCCCTAGTGCTAAGGCTGTGACGCTAGGGACAAGTGCTACTTTGGTACCACATACAGTGGGATTGGAGAAGAAAGGAGAGGGATGTAATAATGGGCGCAATCTCTAGCCAACTAAAGATCTCTTGCTCTATTACTGAGGTATGCATGTTTTATGTTCTTATGGACAGTTATTTCAAGAATGTCTCAGAAAGGGGAGACCAAATGTTCAATTATCATTTTGAAAAGGACATTCTATTTGGGGGGGGGGGAGTCTATAGGAAAAGAGCTAGAAAAAAAAATCAGAGAAATATGAAAAATAGGAAGTGGTACGGCTGTTACAATTATATCACTTGAATTTTAAGCCCACTACGATCAGCAAAATACCAAGCTGCAGGACTCAAAACTCAGGTTTCTTAGCTTTAATATCTTAATACCATTATGTCTTAGATATGAAAATGCACCCCAAAAAGGCTCCTGTGCTGAAGGGTTGGGACTCGATGCATCGGTATCCAGAGATGGAGTTTTGTGCGTGGATCACAAGGGTTTTTGATGTCATCAATGGGTTAATCCATGGATGAATTCATAATTTGATGGTGCTATTAAAAAGTGGTGGAGTCTAATGGGTGGAAGAGGATTGAAGTCCAAGAAAGATTTACATTCTCTGGCCCCTCTCTTGCCTTCTCCAACCCCTCCCATGCCCTCTCTTCCTAGCCCCTCCTTTGCCCTCTGTTGGCCCCTCCCATGCCCTCTCATTCTTCCTGGCCCTCCCTTGCCCTTTCTTCCTCATTGCTGTGAAGAACGGGCTTGGGCTTTTCCCACATGCTCTTCCCACCATGGTACCCTGCCACAGCACAGGCCCACAGCATTAGAGCCAGCCAGCTACGGGACGGAAGTTCTGATGCTCTAGGCTAGAACTCTTTTCTTTTTTTCAGTTCCTCTCTCAGTACTTGTCACAGCATTGAAAAATGAACACAGTTACAATACAAATGGGGCTTTTTAATGAAAATAATGCCTTCCTACGAATGACACTATCTTGACTGAGTAGCCTGATGTGAAGGTCCCTTGCTTATCAACCGACCATGAAAGATGCCCAGACAATTCTGAGTGAATGAATGACAATCCACAAATAACATTTTCCCCTCCCCTCCTTCCTCTGGACAGATATAGCGGGAATGGTTGACAGGCAGTTGGCAGTTGCAGAAGCTAAATGTCTCGCTTTTTATTGTTCATTGCACTAACTAGTTCTGGGGAAGCATGAATAAACAACTGCTGCTCCCAGACAAGACACCAATGACAAAGGAAAGAGATTACTCTACTCGCCCAGCTTGCTGAAGCAATGAGTGTGTACTTACTCACAGGACCATGGACTAGAAGTACGGGATACTGAGCAGACACGGCAAGTGTTCGCTCACTGCTTACATACCCTTGAGGAGAGGAGAGGCCTCATGAGCCACCTCATGAGGTACTCGAGCATCCCCTGTCCTTGGCCTCACAAGCCTGTAAGCTCTCCCCCCCCCCCCACATGAGGGGTTATTGGTAGCTCTGATCTTGAGAGGGTCTCTCGAGGACAATCACATCTATTCCACTTTCAAGACAGCAATGGTCTTGCCATGCTTAGAGGACAACACAATGCGATTTTCTGAGAATTAAGGAGCATTTAATATGTATGAAGTGATTGTGCTGGCTAGATTTAAGTCAGCCCAACACAAGCTAGACTCATTTGGGTTAAAGGACTCTCAACTGAGAAAATATCTCTATAAGATTAAGCTATAGGGAGCAATTGTGATAAAAAAAAAACTGCATGGTACTGGTACAGCAACAGACAGGTACATCAATGGGATAGAATGGAAGACCCAGAAATGAACCCACACACCTATGGTCACTTGATCTTTGACAAAGAGGCTAAAACCATCTGGTGGAAAAAAGACAACATTTTCAACAAATGGTGCTGGCACAACTGGCAGTTATTATGTAGAAGAATGCGAATTGATCCATTCTTATCTCCTTGTACAAAACTCAAGTCTAAGTGGATCAAGGAACTCCACATAAAACCAGAGACACTGAAACTTATAGAGGAGAAAGTGGGAAAAAGCCTTGAAGAGATGGGCACAGGGGAAAAATTCCTGAACAGAACAGCAATGGCTTATGCTGAAAGATCAAGAATCGACAAATGGGACGTCATAAAATTGCAAAGCTTCTGTAAGGCAAAGGACACTGTCAATAAGACAAAAAAAGCCACTAACAGGTTGGGAAAAGATCTTTACCAATCCTAAATCTGATAGGGGACTAATAGCCAATATATATATATAAAGAACTCAAAAAGTTGAACTCCAGAAAACCAAATAACCCTATTAAAAATGGGGTACAGAACTAAACAGAGAATTCTCAACTGAGGAATACCGAATGGCTGAGAAGCACTTGGAAAAATGTTCAACATCCTTAAGCATCAGGGAAATGAAACAACCCTGAGATTCTACCTCACACCAGTCAGAATGGCTAAGATCAAAAATTCAGTTCAGGAATTTTTCCCCTGTGCCCATATCTTCAAGGCTTTTTCCCACTTTCTCCTCTGTAAGATCGAGAATTGACAAATGGGACCTAATGAAACTCCAAAGTTTCTGCAAGGTAAAAGACACCGTCAATAAGACAAAAAGACCACCAACAGATTGGGAAAGGATCTTTACCTATCCTAAATCAGATAGGGGACTAATATCCAACATATATAAAGAACTCAAGAAGGTGGACTTCAGAAAATCAAATAACCCCATTAAAAATGGGGCTCAGAACTGAACAAAGAATTCTCACCTGAGGAATACCGAATGGCAGAGAAGCACCTGAAAAAATGTTCAACATCCTTAATCATCAGGGAAATGCAAATCAAAACAACCCTGAGATTCCTTTCACCTCACACCAGTCAGAATGGCTAAGATAAAAAATTCAGGTGACAGCAGATGCTGGCGTGGATGTGGAGAAAGAGGAACACTCCTCCATTGTTGGTGGGATTGCAGGCTTGTACAACCACTCTGGAAATCAGTCTGGTGGTTCCTCAGAAAATTGGACATAGTACTACCGGAGGATCCAGCAATACCTCTCCTGGGCATATATCCAGAAGATGCCCCAACTGGTAAGAAGGACACATGCTCCACTATGTTCATAGCAGCCTTATTTATAATAGCCAGAAGCTGGAAAGAACCCAGATGCCCTTCAACAGAGGAATGGATACAGAAAATGTGGTATATTTACACAATGGAGTACTACTCAGCTATTAAAAAGAATGAATTTATGAAATTCCTAGCCAAATGGATGGACCTGGAGGGCATCATCCTGAGTGAGGTAACACATTCACAAAGGAACTCACACAATATATACTCACTGATAAGTGGATATTAGCCCCAAACCTAGGATACCCAAGATATAAGATACAATTTGCTAAACACATGAAACTCAAGAAGAATGAAGACTGAAGTGTGGACACTATGCCCCTCCTTAGAATTGGGAACAAAACACCCATGGAAGGAGTTACAGAGACAAAGTTTGGAGCTGAGATGAAAGGATGGACCATGTAGAGACTGCCATATCCAGGGATCCACCCCATAATCAGCATCCAAACGCTGACACCATTGCATATACTAGCAAGATTTTATCAAAAGGACCCAGATGTAGCTGTCTCTTGTGAGACTATGCCGGGGCCTAGCAAACACAGAAGTGGATGCTCACAGTCAGCTAATGGATGGATCACAGGGCTCCCAATGGAGGAGCTAGACAAAGTACCCAAGGAGCTAAAGGGATCTGCAACCCTATAGGTGGAACAACATTATGAACTAACCAGTACCCCGGAGCTCTTGACTCTAGCTGCATATGTATCAAAAGATGGCCTAGTCAGCCATCACTGGAAAGAGAGGCCCATTGGACACGCAAACTTTATATGCCCCAGTACAGGGGAACGCCAGGGCCAAAAAGGGGGAGTGGGTGGGTAGGGGAGTGGGTGTGGGTGGGTATGGGGGACTTTTGGTATAGCATTGGAAATGTAAATGAGCTAAATACCTAATAAAAAATGGAAAAAAAGATCAAAAATTCAGGAGACAGCAGATGCTGGCGAGGATGTGGAGAAAGAGGAACACTCCTCCATTACTGGTGCGATTGTAAGCTTGTACAACCACTCTGGAAATCAGTTTGGCGGTTCCTCAGAAAATTGGACATAGTTCTAATGGAAGATCCAGAAATACCATTCCTGGGCATATACCCAGAAGATGCTCCAATATGTAATAAGGACACATGCTTCACTATGTTCATAGCAGCCTTATTTATAATAGCCAGAAGCTGGAAAGAACCCAGATATCCCTCAACAGAGGAATGGATACAGAAAATGTGGTATATTTACACAATGGAGTACTACTCAGCTATTAAAAACAATGAATTTATGAAATTCTTAGGCAAATGGATGTAGCTGGAGGATATCATCCTGTACTGGCTAGTTTTATGTCAACTTGACACAGCTGGAGTTATCACAGAGAAAGGAGCTTCAGTTGAGGAAATGCCTCCATGAGATCCAGCTGTGGGGCATTTTCTCAATTAGTGATAAAGGGGGAAAGACCCCTTGTGGGTGGGACCATCTCTGGGCTGGCAGTCTTGGGTTCTATAAGAGAGCAGGCTGAGCAAGCCAGGGGAAGCAAGCCAGTAAATAACATCCCTCCATGGCCTCTGCATCAGCTCCTGCTTCCTGACCTGTTTGAGTTCCAGTCCTGACTTCCTTGGTGATAAACAGCAGGATGGAAGTGTAAGCTGAATAAACCCTTTCCTCCCCAATTTGCTTCTTGATCATGATGTTTGTGCAGGAATAGAAACCCTGACTAAGACACATCCTGAGTGAGATAACCCAATCACAAAAGAACACACATAATATGCACTCACTGATAAGTGGATATTAACCCAGAAACTTAGAATACCCAAGACACAATTTGCAAAACACATGAAACTCAAGAAGAAGGAACACCAAAGTGTGGATACTTTGTACCTTCTTAGAATGGAGAACAAAATACCCATGGAAAGAGTTACAGAGACAAAGTTTGGAGCTAAGACTGAAGGAAGAACCATCTAGAGACTGCCCCACCCAGGGATCCATCCCATAAACAACCACCAAACCCAGACACTATTGCATATGCCAACAAGATTTTGCTGACAGGACCCTGATATAGCTGTCTCTTGTGAGGCTATGCCAGTGCCTGGCAAATACAGAAGTGGATGCTCACAGTCATCTATTTGATGGAACACAGGGCCCCCAATGAAGGAGCTAAAGAAAGTACCCAAGAAGCTGAAGGGGTCTGCAACCCTATAGGAGGAACAACAACATGTATTAACCTGTACTCCCAGAGCTCGTATCACTATCTGCATATGTAGCAGAGGATGACCTAGTCGGCCGTCAATGGGAGGAGAGGCCCTTGGTCTTGCAAAGATTGTATGCCCCAGTACAGGGGAATACCAGGGTCAGGAGGCGCTGGGGGTATAGGGGACTTTCGGAGAGGAAACTAGGAAAGGGGATAGCATTTTAAATGTAAATGAAGAAAATATCTAATAATAATAATAAAAGCCTGTAGGCAAGCCTGTAGGGCACTAACACAGGAAGGCCCAGTCCACTGTCAATGGTGCTGTCTCAAGGAAGGTGGTCCTAGTGTGTGTAAGAACGCAAGCTCTTGAAAAGGAAAAGTAATGCACTATTGGAGTATTGCAATACATTGTCAGTAAAGCGAAGAAGGACAAGGAGGAGAGGGAGAGGGAGAAGGAGAAGGAAGAGGAGGAGGATGGGGAGGAGGAGGAAGAGCAAGCCAGTTCGCAGCATTCCTCCATAACCTCTACTTCAGCTTCTGCCTCCAGCCTCCTGCCTTGAGTCCCTGTCCCGACTTCCCTTAAGGGTGACCCGCAATCTGCAAAGTGAGACAAACTTTTTCCTCCCCAAGCTGCTTTTAGTCATGGCGTTTGTCTCAGGGTTACTATTGCTGTCATGAACACCGTGATCCAAACATAACTTGAGGAAGAAAGGCTTGATCTGGCTTATGTCTTCTGATCGCAGTCTATTGAGGGACGCCAAGGCAGGACCTCAAGGAGGGCAGGACCCTGGGCGCAGAGGATGAGTCAGACCATGACAAGTTTTTTTGCTTCCTATGGCTTGCTCAGCCTGCTTTCTTATAGAAGTCAGGACTACCAGCCCAGGGGTAGCATCACCCATAAGCAGCCCTTCTCCATCAATCACTAATTAAGAAATCGCCTTACAGCCTTGCCTGCAGCCCCATCCTTAGGAAGTAATCTTGCAATTGAGGTTCCCTCACCTCATATGACCATAGCTGGTACCAAGTTGCCATAAATTAAGCAATCACGGTGTTTATCATAACAATAAAAATCCTAAGTAAGACAATGGTAATACACTACAAAATAATGCCAGGTCTATTCCTTCAAGAAAGTTACATCTGGGCTGGAGAGGTGGCTTGGTGGTTAAGAGCAGTGGCTCTTCTTCCAGAAAAGATGGGTTCAAGTCCCAGTACTCAGATGGTAGCTCACACGTGCCTATAACTGCAGTTCCAGGAACCCAACAGCTTCTTTCAGCCTTTGCAGGCACTAGGCATATATATGCACAAACTCGTGCAGGTAAAATGCTCATACACATAAGATAAAATTAAAATTCAAAAATAAAAATCAAATTTTATAAAAACAAACAAAAACCCAAAACAGGAAATTCATACCTATCAGGCATGGTATAGGCACAAACCAATAATTTCACAACTCAGGAGGCAGATGCAGGGGGATCAAGAACTGAAAACTAGCCTTAGCTACAGGAGACGCTATCAAAAACAAAACAAATCGAAAGGCTAGTAATTCATGCTGAGGGTGGGAGTAGGCTATGGGCTTTAATCCTAGGCTTCAGATTTCACAACTTCAAAGAGAATGTATGGGGTAGGAGAAGATGTGGCAATTTGTACAGAAATATTCAGTACAGAAAAAAAACAAAGAATCATCATCTAGGTAAAAGGTTAAGATGGAAGGGCATGGCGGACAATGGGAGCTATATGCTCCCATCTATGCTTAGGAGAAATGGTTTGTCCTGTTTGCAGAAAGGATTGGAGAGAAAAGGGTTGGATGTGAGGAAACCATGAGAAACTGCAACAGAAACCTCAGCAAGACATTCTGAGCCTAAATCAGGCCCTGGGACCATCATCCACAGGGAGATCTGGAAGCTGAGCTCACACAGCCCCGAACCAAACTGAGGCAACGCAGTAGGAATAAATATGTAGTTACAGAATTGAAGAAAAATCTGTACAATGTTACTGGCAGAATCTGACAAGAAGGTAAAGAAACAGTGTGGAATGGTACTCAGATTTCTTACAAAAACAAATGTTCACATACAGTCATTTTGGAACGGTAGGAGAAGAGCATACAAACAGTGGAAGAAAGATGAGAGATGTTGGTTTGGAGGCGTTTAAAGAATTCCTGAAGGATACAGTGAGCTACAGATCAGGAGAGTCCAGTCTAAACAATAAAAGTCTTGAGGAAATTGGTGTACAGATAGCAACAGAAGGAAGCTTGAAGAAGAAGCTAGTCACCCAAGAGGGATGTAGGTAGATTAAGACTGTAGGAGAGTCAGGATCACACCGCTGGGAGCTAACCATTTTAGAGATGTACACAGGCTTGGAAATTAAGACAAGAGACTAGCAGAAACAACAGAAAAGAAGAGCACCTCTCAAAAAATCGATGAAACACAAAAGTTGTAAACAATGTTAAGCTTAAAGAAGTCCATAAAAGTGAAGTTGGAGAGATACATCATCTTCAGACATGAGAGAGGACAGGACCAGGCAGAATCCATCAAATACTAGTAAAAGGAGACCGGCTTCTGTGTAGACAGCTAAACACACAGCTAGGCTCTGTCAGGACCCTTCTGTGTAAGCACCAGGAACCTGACTGAGCTCTAAGCAAGACAGGGTTGATTGTGTAGCACAGCAGGCAGCAAAACCAAGACAAAGTTGCTTTCTTCACAGCCCCTCGCAGACCTACAGCCACTTAGAAACGGCTCTCGCAGCTGGGCTAGCATCTTCTGAGTCTCCTTTTGCTTTGTCTACATCTTTTCAACGTTAATTTTGCTTAAATCTGAATGCTGACCCTGTTCCTTCTTTTGTAATCACTGTGGTTCTCATCCTTCATCATCAACTTGATGGAGTTAGAAGCCCCTAGGAGCTCACACCTCTCAGTGTGTCTGTGAAGGCATTTATAGAGGGGTAACCAAGAACCAAAGACCTATGTGGGCGCCACCATCCCACAGGCTGGGAGCCCAGGTCGAGAGAGAAAAACAGATGAACGCCAACATCCATCTCCCATTGCTACCCTGTTAGACTTTGGACTAGCTCATCCTAAGCTATGGGCCTTCTGAACCAACCCAGTGGCTAGTGAATGAAGAACTTAAACTCCCTATTTCGGTAGGTACCCAAGATGTGGAACAAATGTTTCCTATTAATACCTAGGGTCATACAGAGTAGGTGAAGAATGTCTCCCCAAAACAAGAAATTTTAGGGGCTGTAATCAGCAGTTAAGAGTGTTGGCTACTTCTCCAGGGTACCCAGGTTGGGTTCCCAGCACTTCTCACATGATCACACACACACACACACACGCACACACACACACACACACACACACACACACAACCATCTGCCACTCCAGTCCAGGGATCCAATCCGCTCTTCCGGCCTCCACTAACACTGCAAACACATGGTGCATGGACACACCTGCAGGCAAAACACCCAAGGTGGCTGCTCTTGGTTGTCAACATAACATCTGAAACCCCAAAATGGGGCACACCTGTGAGGAACGTTTGCTTAATTTGAAGTGGAAAGAGAATTTGTAATCTGGATCTTTAAAGTAGAAGACACGCCTTTAATCCAGATCTTTTGAGGTGGGAAGACCCACCCCTAATCTGGGCCACCCTTCTGCTGGAAGCATATGTAAGGACATGGAAGGAGGGTGCTTTTTCTCTTTGTCTGTTTGCTTTTGCCTCCCTACCAAGTCCATTCTTTCACTGGCATTAGAGTCTACGTCTTTGGGATTCCAGGATACACTAAAGACCAGCTGCGACACCCAGCCTGAGTAACTACTGGAGTCTTGGATTTTCCACTCATAGTCAACCATTGCTTGATTAGCTGGCCCACAGTCGAAAAGTCATTTCTAATACATCCTCTGTTGGGGGTAGAGGGTGGGGTGTATTCAGGGGAGATAAATAGATAGATAGATAGATAGATAGATAGATAGATAGATAGATAGATAGATAGATAGAGGTTCATTCTATAAATTCTGTTACTCTTGAGAACCCTGACTAATACAGCACTTATATACATAATAATAAAATAAATAAGGCTTTGCAGAGAGATGATAAAGGTCTGCTGTGCTCCATCCCTTAGCTCTTCAGCACACCTTCTACTTAAAGTGCCAGACCAATCCACCTACTATGCCACAACTATGTTTACAAGCTCTGAAAGAGGAGGATCCAAGTGTGATGGCATTATTCCATCCATCCCGTTTCCATCTCAAGCCTGTTTTGCTCCATGAATATGGAACCTATGACTGAATAATGCATGCAACCCATCCCCCAACAGATACGAGAGAGGGAGGAAACCAAGAGCAACCTGAGCTAAAGTCATCTAGCAAAGGAAAGAAAGGTCAATGAGTAGCAGCTGTCACCCCAAACAGGGGGAGCGGGATGTTCTCCTCTTGGTGAGGAAATAGAAACATTAGTCACTCAGCATGGCTGCAGGCAGTTCTGCCCAATGGATAGAAGTTCTCTGTTTCACACTGCCCTCCCCGGAAATTCCCGAAATTCCTGGAGGGATATGGGAAAAGAATCCCTTCTAGAGACCAGACTTACTTCTTTAGTAAACCACTTGCTGTTGACTCAATTTATGAGAAGGACTCCAGGGCTGCCTCTGAGGCTGAGAAAACATCAGACCTCATTTGTCTCCCTTGACATTTCACTGATAATCCAGACCCCTAAAAGTCTAGTAGACATTGGAACTCTTTAGTGAGTCCTGGGGATTGAACTTAGGTCACCAGGCTTGGCAACAAGCACCTCTACCCAGTGAACCATCTTGGCAGCCTCCGAGTGTACCCTTTTTAATCTTATTTGAATGACAGGTCCTTCTTTCTGTCTTATTTTTAGAAACATGCAATAACTTGCAGTTCAATGAAATGTAGCATTTAATTGAACTTTAAATTTTAAAACCTTTTCCAAGGATACTAGACAATGATGAACTTTATAGATAGATTGCCTTGAAATTGAGGTCTTTCGTAGAATATTAGATAGTGCTAAGCGCCAGAAAGAAAAATGAAGGCAAAAAAAAAAAAAAAAAAAAAGGAATATAGACAAGACATGCAGCTTTATAAGGGGGTCACTGTAAAAATTACATTTGAATAAAGACCTGGATGAGATTGTGGCAGTTTGAATAAAAATGGTCCCAAGGTTCACAGGTTTGAATGTTTGGGCCCCAGTTTGTAGAACTGTTTGGAAAGGATTAGGGGGTGTGGCCTTGTTGGAGAAGGTGTGTCACTAGGGGTGAACTTTGAAATTTCAAAAGCCTATGCCAGGTCCAGTCTTGCTCTCTGCCTCCAACTTGCTGATAAGATGTAAGCTCTCAGCTATGGCTCTAGAATCATCGCTGCCTGCTTGCTGCCATGCTCCCTGTCTTGCTGGTCATGGACTCACCCTATGGAAAATGTAAGCAAACCCCAATTAAGTGCTTTCTTTTATAAGTTGCTTTAATCCTGTGTCTTCACAGCAATAGAAAAGTAACAAAGACAAGGTAAAGTTAACAACTTGAAGATGTCTGAGGGGAGAATGTTCCAAAGAGAGTCCAGCACTTGAGATTATCCTAACACGTCCTCAGCCTCACTCAATAAGAGACAACCAAGAGGACAGCATGGCTGAGGTAAAGTGAGTGGACTCGCAGGAGACTGGAGAGGCCATCCATATTTATGTAAAACTGTAGGCTTTTCTGGTATTTTTTTCTGATAACTTATATAAGCATTTAGGCTATTTCTGATGTTTTTATTTTATGACTCTATACCTAACCTTTAAAAATTATGTCTTTGGAAAAACTCTGATAAGTAGAAATCTTGGACTGACTGGATTAAGGGTTTTCATTCATAATGCCAAATTGGTTTCCCAAGGCAGTGTTTCATCTCCTACCGGGAAGATTTGAACACTCTCATTATGTCCCCCATCACTAATAAGCATCATCTCTGTCAGTGTGATGAGCAGCAACGGTAGAGTGGACATAAGCTTTCCCATATACTGACTGGCCCATTTAATTCCTTGTCATGAGCTTAGGATACGTTGGTTCAAATCCAAGACTAGAATATACCACCCCAAATCATGCCTCTTTGGCTTGAAGATTATTTTGAGCTGACTGCAGTGGGAAACTGTGGACACTGGAGAAACTGAAAAGTTGGTGTTTTTAAAAGACGTTTTTGCCGGGCTTGGTGGCGCACGCCTTTAATCCCAGCACTTGGGAGGCAGAGGCGGATTTCTGAGTTCGAGGCCAGCCTGGTCTACAAAGTGAGTTCCAGGACAGCCAGGGCTATATAGAGAAACCCTGTCTCCAAAAACCAAAAACCAAAAACCAAAAACCAAAAAAAAAAAAAAAAAAAAAAAAAAAAAAAAAGACGTTTTCAAGTGTTCATTTCCTGTTTAGGCTGTCATGCTGTGGAGACAATGACAAAAGCAGTGGACACGTGTTTACTCTAGAGGCAGTAGGACCTGGGAGGAAAATGGAGCCGATGCAGGAGGTGGACTAAAGTCTCACACAATAGCCAGCGTCATTCAGAGCATCTGACAACTTATACTCTGGGGATGAGAGGAGTCACATGAGTAAAGCACACAGACAAGCTTCATGTGGCAAAAACCCGTTTCTCCATAGAGGCATACAAACAACAGTATCAGTGGTGATGAGCGATCTGAAGTAAATGTATTCCTATCTGCTACACCTGGGAGGGTCATGAAAACACGTTTCAAGAATGATTCAATGTTTTTGAAGAAACTGAGGTCGCCAAACTCTTGTTTCCTTGAAGTTTTCTCACAAGTACTCAGAATTCTCTTCATACAACTTCATTTTTGGACCATGATCTGTCAGACATGCTATTGCGGAAGGGGACATCTCTTGTTGCAGGATTTTCCCTGTCTAATCACGTTAGGGTAGTGGGAGGCTTGTGATTGGGCAGGAGAAGGGAGGCGGAGCGAGAAGTTGAGACAGAGAGAGGTCTGAGGAGGAAAGGGAGGCCCAGAATAGAGGCTGACCATGGTGTTATCAAAAGATTAGATAATGCTTTATCATTATCATTTGGCTCTGAAATTATTGTATTGACATCTTGTAAATTGTGTTCTTATTGATACATAAATCTGATTGGCTAATTAAGCATTAAGAGTCTTGATTCTTCCAGGTAATTAGGTGTTGAGATGGCTAACCAGGGGTGCATGAGGCGTTGCATGAAAAAGGAGAGGAACTTGGGGGGGGGGGTCCGTCTGAGAGATGGCCTGGTGGGAGCCGTGTGGCCTAGCAGGGCTGGTCAGTTGGCGGGCCAAGAGACTGAGTGAGTGAGGTCACCTGGCGCAGGGGCTGGCTCTAGATTTTCCCCCGCAACAGGGCCCCACTCCTAAGCAAGAACTAATGAGTGCTGAGTTATCCCCAGGGATAAACGAAGCCTGTTATCCAATCCCAAGTGGTCATTTCTGGGATTAGATACATACAAGGAACACTAAGCAGACTAACCAGGTTGCATTTATGTATCTTTGAATTTTCACATATATGCAATTTAAAAAGCAGAGAGAGAGAGAGATGGGGTACATGGAAGGGGTGGGACGGAGGAAAGAGAAGGGGAAATATTGCAATTATGTCTTAATTTAAAAAATAGAAATATACATATTTAATTTTTTAGAAAGACGTTTCACCTTTAACCATTACAAGAAATCTCAACTCTTCGAAGTGTCTGCTCTCTGCACTGTGGGGAAATGAGATCACAGAGGATGCTGACCTGTAGGAAGATGTGACTTACAAGTTATTCACATCGGTCTTACCTTTGCCATAAGGGCCTTTTCTCATACCCTCCTGTCTTGTTTCCCATAATAGGGAGTGTGTAAAGTGTACAGTCTATCTTAGGGATCGACTGTAAATGCCCCCTAACTCCCTACATTGGACATACATGTCACTAAATTGTTTGCTTTTCTCATATTAATCTGTCTTTTTTAAAACAGGAAGTCTTAGTTTAAAAATGTACGAAGCTTGAGAAGGAAATAATTTTTCTCCTCTATAGTTTATGGAATGTTTATCATTATTTGCCCATCATTCACTAAAGCAACAGTAAGAGTTTATCAATTTATACAGTATCTTTGTTTGCTTGTTAAATCTCAGCTTTTACACAGTCTTCCAATATAATATCTGGAAGTGGTCCAGTGCACTGTCTACATGGCCTGCCTACATTTCTGACCCACACTTAGCTTATACATCATTGATGACAGGGTAGCTGAAGACCAAAAGTTCCTCTTCTGGTGGGCTAATCCAAACTAGTTCAATCTAAGAGAGCTGCCAGGACAACCACCAGAGGACCTGTAATGATCACAATCTAATTTCCATGCTAAGTGATACACCCACCACTCAAATGACTGAAATACCAAACCATAAAAGTGCTCCTAGTGGGAGACTGGGGAGGTCTCAGAGATCGATGGACCAGACTATCAGAAGGAGATATATGTGTGTCATCTTTAGGATATTGTCACCATCAGGGAAAGAATTCATACATGAGACAGAGCCAAGAATGACAAGCAAAGCTTGCTTACTGTGAAAGTGCACACTCAGGAGGGAGCATGGGTTTCCTGGGAGTCTTATCTAACAGGCATTTTCTAGTGGGCTTATTAGTGATTCCAGGGGCTGTTGTATATAGTTACATAGATTATTTTATAAGAATAATTTTATTATAAAATAATAGAAGAAATATATTATGTTTATGTAGAGAGTATGTGCCCATGAGTGTAGGTGCCAGGGGAAGTCCAGAAGAGGGTATCAGATCCCCTGAGCTAAAGTTACAGGTGGGTGTGAGCACCTGACATACCCCCCCCTCCCGTCATCTGTAAGAGCAGCACACACTCCTAATCCCTGAGCCATCACCACATACCCTACATAGAGTATTTTTTGACTGGTGTGATCTGACAAGGACAATCTTATTCCTTCATGTCAGGACACAGCTAAGAATGTCATGGTGTCTGCAGCTGAGGCTGCTTTTCCTTCTGAGCAAAGCCCAGTTTGATGGTTGTTGACCCAGTGTCTAGACATGTTTATAGGTTGCAACTCCTCTCCTCGAGTTCTTCCCTTTGGCCCCTATTGTTCCTCAGTCAGTCTTTGTCACAAAAGGAAGTGGGAAATATCAAACCAGAATTCTGAGACATCTAGGAAAATACAGCCGAGCAGTCTCCTGTCTACCCATCCCCTACGTCATGTCATTAAACATGTTTATTTTCTCCTGCCAATCTGTCTTTATCAGCTCACTGCCCTTTATCTATGACTTCCCAAGCTTCAGTGGGTTGGAATTTTGATTTTCACGTGAGGGTCCCACTCATGATGTTTGACACTCAGAATCAGATCCTTCTTGGGTTTGTGACACCAAACTGAAAGGACCCCTTGCTGATCCCTCCCTCTGGAGGGAAACCAAAAAACTATTGGCAAATATTCTGCTCAACTTCTCACCCTTGCTCTGCTGGGAGTCTTCAGCCAGAGTCAGGCTCATACAGCAAGACAGCAAGACTCGACTGTCTGCACAGTCTCTTCATTCATGCTCTACCTGTCCCCACCACCACTCCATCCCTTCCTCCTTCAACTTCTACCGTGTTTGCAGGCCAGCTCATTAATTGTACTATGCGGTCTTCTTCATTATAACATGATTTCTCCTACGAAAGTGAGAGGTTTGTTTCTATGGTGATGGTAGAGAAAGTCTAGGAAGAATTGTAGTAGCTGGAAGTATTCGCTTACTCTGAGAGCTCATTAAGCTGGCTGATGTGAAAGGCTAGTGGAGCCTAGCAGGGGTCAAAACTTTGCAGTAAAGTTGTCAGTAAAAAAATCCCAGGCATGAAACTTTTGCACCCATCCAACATCAACTTGACACACTCCTGATGTTTCTTATGTACAACCTCAGATGTTTGGTCTGAGGCAACTTTTTAAACGACATTGTCGGGGAAATAGTATTGTGTGGCAGCTATGGAATGGTAAGGGACTGCAGGAGAGTCTTCTCATTTCAAAATGGAAGGTGAACAGTGGGAAGGAAGAAGATTAACAGCATAATTAATAAAAATGTTTCTCCTGCACGACTGTAACATCGTTCTGCATTTGCCCCTGCACATGATAAAGCAGCACAAAGCTGTAATTTTCAAAAAGATGACATTATATACCTCGTACACACATAAAACCAGCTGGTGTCAAAGTTTTCCTTGACCCACTAGCTAGGGAGCGAACAAAAATGGTGTTATAACCAATTTAAAAGCATATGAAAGGCTAAGTAGTTATAGAGAAGGTTAGAGTAAGATTGTGAGGTCAGACACAAAACTGGTTGATGTCCAGTTTAAAAACAAAAACAAAACATAACCTTAGGGGTCATCTGTCCCGGTAGAGAGAATGTGTTTCCATCTCAAAATAACACACACTTTTCCCAGAGACTTAGAAAGCCAATCCCAACACTACAATATAAATGCCCTGTTCTCTCTTCTGCCTACTTCCAAATTTCAAGTACCTTTCCTGGTAGAGAGTAAAGGCAGCTTTGTAAACGAAAAGGGAACAGAGAGTCCAGAAAACAACAACAACAACAACAACAACAACAACAACAACGACAACAACAACGTCATCAGGAAGCTCTGGGAACCCAAGCATCCTTCCTGATTTAGGAGAGAACTGGCAGCCAAGAGCTTCCAAGCCAGGGAAGCAGAGGTGCCAACAGGACTGCGAACCTGCCCCCATCACCCAAGAGAGCAGTGGAGCATGGGTACTAAGGAGAAAGCCATTAGGGAGCACCTGTGCTCTCTCAGACACTAGGAAGGATAACCATGGACAGAACGCCTGCTCTCGGTAAGGGGTCTACAGCTAACAGAACAGCCCCAAGCAAAAGGATAGCATTAAAAGGTGCCTGAATTGTTTGCATGGCTGAACGGTTTGCTGACACTTATGGAGTCTGGTGTAGCAGGTCGTTAACTCTGGTTTGCTTTTGCCACTGGGGGAGTTGGAGAAGCATAATAGAAAGAATGGCTGACAGGTGTTAGATTTCAAGATGAGAGGAAGCCTCGCTAGAGCAGAGGTAGGAGGGGGAGAACACTGTCATTTGATTTTTCTACTATCAAAAGATCTTATTTTGGAAATCTTATAAACAATGGAAATCCTCCCATAGATATGTAACCTTGGAAATTCAAGCTCGAGGCACCAGCTAATTCCATGTCTGAAAAGAACTCACTCTCTGCTCCAAAGATAGCATCTTGTTACCATGGTCACCAGAGAGGACAAATTCTGTGTCCATTCTTGTTGGAAGGTAGAATAGGTCAGACAGCACCCTTGATCCTCTTTTCTAAGGACACTAATCCCATTAACAAGGGCTCAGCTCTTAAAAGTCCCAGCTTTTGAGACTGTAGCTTTTCAGGTGCAGGTCACACCAGTCAAAAGGACAGGTGAGCGAACCCCTGCCAGCTGAACTGTGTCACTGCCTAGACTCAGCTCCTCAAGGCTCTCCCCACCTCAGCCCCATGCCTGGCTGGGATCCTGTCCCTAATTCCAGCAGAATCCAGATGCTCAGGAACAGGCCAGACCAGTCAGAAGAACAGAGACCTCCTGCTACACCAAAGGCCAAGCAAGGTGCTAGAAGTCAAGCCCCCAACCTGGTCATAGATGCCCTAGTGGTTTAGAGGTCAAGCAGGCCACCATAAATCCAGGCCACAAAACTCAGAAGACCAAAGAACAAACAGAAACCAAGGAACAAAATACCCAGCCAACAGAGACAAACACAGAAATCAGCACCCAGACCTATAATCATCCCAAACTCAGATGCCCAAATGTATCTTGGAGAGACCAGGGATACAAAACACATAGCTAAACATAATATAGGTAATATACAGCAAGCCAACATCAAACTAAATGGAGAGAAACTTTAAGCAATTCCACTAAAATCAGGGACAAGACAAGGCTGTCCACTCTCTCCATATCTACTCAATATATAGAACTTGAAGTTCCAGCTAGAGCAATAAGACTACTAAAGGAGATCAAGGTGATACAAATTGGGAAGGATGAAGTCAAAGTATCTTTATTTACAGATGATAAGATGATATATATCAGTAACCCCAAATATTCTACCAGGGAATTCCCACAACTGATAAACACCTTCAGTGAAATGGCTGGAAACAAAATTAACTTAAAAAAAAAAAAAAAGAATCAGGGGGAGGGTCAGGCCACCTTGCAGATATGGCCAAGTCCAAGAACAATACCACACAGCCAGTTCTGCAAACGGCACAGAAATGGCATCAAGAAACCCCGGTCACAAAGATACAAATCTCTTAAGGGTTGACCCCAAGTTCCTGAAGAACATTGCTTTGCCAAGGAGTGTAACAAGAAAAGCCTGAAGAAGATGTGGGCCAACGATTCAAAGGCAGTGAGCGCATGTGCAGAGGCCGTCAAGGCCCTGGTGAAGCCTCAGGCCATCAAACCCAAGATGCCAAGGGGCCCCAGCTGCAAACTCAGCCATCTGGCTTTCAACACTCACCCCAAGCTTGAGAAGTGGATTCCAAGCTACATGGCCAAGGGTCACAGGCTCTGCCAACCAAAGCCCAAGGTTCAAACCAAGGCAGAGACCAAAGCTCCAGCTAAGGCCCAGGCTTCAGCTCCAGCTCAGGCTCCCAAAGGTGCCCAGGCCCCTGTGAAGACCCCATAGAAAAGGCTCCTGCCAGTGTGAAGACAGATGGACTGATGTGGCACACCTACCTACGCACTGTTTGCAGATGACCAGTGTCCTATGCTGTTTTTACAAAGAAACTTGAGGCAAGATTAAAAAAAAAAGTCAGTAGCCCTTCTATATACAAATGATAAAATGGCTGAGAAAGAAACTAGGGAAACAATGCCCTTCAATATAGCCACAAATAATATAACTATCTTAGTGTAACTCTAACCAAGCAAATGAGAGACCTGTACTACAGGAACTTCAAGTCTTTGAAGAAAGAAATTGAAGATATCAGAAGATAGAAAGATCTCTCATGCTCATGGATCAGTAGGAATGATATAGTAAAAATAAGCATCTACCAAAAGCAATCTACAGACTCAATGCAATCCCCACCAAAATTCTAACCCAATTCTCTACAGACCTTAAAAGAACAATTCTCAACTTCGTGTGGAAAAATGAAAACCTCAGAATAGCTAAAACAATCCTATACAATAAAAGAATTTCTGGAGATATTACATCCCTGATTTCAAACCGTACTACAGAATAATGGCAATAAAAACTGCATGGTTTTGGTATGAAACAGACAGATTGATCAATGGAATAGAATTAAAGACCCAGAAGTAAATCCACACCCCAATAGACACTTGGTTTTTGATAGAGAAGCCAAAATTATACAATGGAAAAAGAAAACATCTTAAATAAATGGTGCTGGTCTAACTGGATGTCTACATGCAGAGGAATGCAAAAAGATCCATATCTGTCACCCTGCACAAAACTCAAGTCCAAGTGGACTTGACAAAGAGAAAGTGGGCTATAGCCTTGACACTGGCATAGGAAACAACTTCCTGAACAGAACCCAAATAGCTCAGGCACTAAGAGCAACAATGAATAAATGGGACCTTGTGAAACTGAAAAGCTTCTGTAAGGCAAAGGTCACCATCAAAGAGACAAAATGGCAGCCTATAGGATGGGAAAGAGCTTCATCAACCCCACATACAACTGAGGGCTGATATTCAAAATATATAAAGAATTCAAGAAAGTAGACATCAACAAACCAAATAGCCCAATTTTAAAATGGGGCATAAATCTAAACAAAGAATTCTTGACAGAGGAATCTCTGTCAATAGAAGCACTTGGAGAATATTCAACATCCTTAGTCATCAGGGAAATGCAAGTCAAAACAACTCTGAGATTCTATTGTATACCCATCAGAATGGCTAAGATCAAAAATTCAAGCAACAGTTCATAGTGGCAAGGATGTGGAGTAAGGGGAATAAGTCCTCCATTGCTGTGGGAGTTCAAACTTGTATAGCCACTTTGGAAATCAATTTGGCAGTTTCTTAGAAAACTGGGAACAGATCTACCTCAAGACCCATTGATACCACTCCTGGGCATATAGCCAAAAAAAATGTTCCACCATACTACAAGGACATCTGCTCAACTATGTTCACAGCAGCTTTATTCATAATATCCAGAAACTGGAAACAACCTTGATATCCCTCAGCTGAAGAATGGATAAAGAAAATGTGGTTCATTTACACAGTGGAATAGTATTCAGCTATTAAAAACAATGACACTGCTGGGCGTGGTGGCGCACGCCTTTAATCCCAGCACTCGGGAGGCAGAGGCAGGTGGATTTCTGAGTTTGAGGCCAGCCTGGTCTACAAAGTGAGTTCCAGGACAACCAGGGCTACACAGAGAAACCCTGTCTCGAAAACCAAAAAAAAAAAAAAAAAAAACAATGACATTATGAAATTTGCAGGCAAATGGATGGAACTAAAAAAGATCATTCTGATTGAGATAATCCAGACCCAGAAAGACAAACATGGTATGTACTCTCTTATAAGTGGATATTAGCTGTAAAGTAAAAGATAACCATGCTACAGTTCACAGATCCAAAGAAACTAAGTAACAAGGAGGGCTCAAGGTGGACACATAAATCTCACTAAGGGAAAATAGAATAACTATCCTGGGGAGAGGGGAGGCTAGCCTAGGGAGGGAGTCAGATGCAGGGAAGACAGAGGGCGAGAGTGCTGGGAGAGACAACTGGAATCTGGGTCAGGCAGCTTTTCTGGGATGAGCTAGAAACCTAGGGCAATGGAAACTCCCCAGAATCTATGAGGGTGACCCTAGCTACAATTCTTAGCAATGGGGAATATGGAGCCTGAACCAGCTATCTCCTGTAACCAGGAAAGACTTCCAATGAAGGGATAGGAACACCAAACAAGCCACAAAACTTTTGACCTACAATTTGTCCGGCCTACAAGATATGCAGGAGTAAAGATGGAGCAGAAATTGAGGGAATGGCCAACCAATGACTGATCCAGCTTGAGACCCATGCAATGAGATGGAGCCCACAGGGACACTGTTAATTATATTCTGCTATCTTACAGACAGGAACCTAGCACAACCATCATCAGAAAGGCTTCACCGAGCAACTGATAGAAACAGATGCAGAGATCCATAACCAAACATTAGTTAGAGCTTGTGAAATCCTACACAAGAAGGGGAGATGGAATCATAAGAACCAGAAGAGTGAAGGACGCCAAAAGAAACCTTACAGAATCAATTAACCTGGGCCCATAGGGACTCACAGAGACTAAACTGTCAACTAGAGAGCATACAACAGACTGACCTAGGCCCTATGCACATATATAACAGTTGTCTGACTTGATCTTTATGCAGAACTCCTAACAGCAGGGACTGGGGCTGGCTGACTCTGACTCTGTTGCCTGACTTTGGATGCTTTCCCAGTACTTGGCTGCCTCATCTAACCTCAATAGGAAAAGATGTGCCTAGTCTTACAACTTCATATGCCAAGACTAGTTTATATCCATGGGAGGCCTCTTTTTTTCTGAGGAGAAAGGGAGAATAGAAGAAATTAATTAATTTTAAAAAGATAAATATGATGTAATTTCCTCTGTGTACAAATACTCCACTACATAACGTCAGAGACTAGAATAATGGTTTCAGGAGCTAGAAAAGTAGGAGAGGGGAAAATAGGATTGTCTTACCTGTGAGTGTTAAGTGGAGTTAGATAGAAGGAATAAAATTTGTTATTCTGTTGTCCTACAGTGTAATAACAGCTAGTAACACTACATTGTTACAAAGTAGCTAGAAGAAAGAATTTTGGGTGTTTCCACCACAATGAAAGAGAAATGTTTGAGGCAAGGATATGCTCATCATCTGGTGTTGTGTATCCATTTCTTCTCAACTAAAACACTTCCTGCTGGAGGGAGGAGGGAAAGTCATACAACTTGCATGACTCAGGAAGCTCAAAAGAATTACAAGTTTTACAAGGCCCCTCCCTGAAGCTTCATAAGCAGTAACAATTGCTGAGGAGGGAAGACTCTGAGCAGTGGCAAGGTGGGATGCATCTTTGGAGATTTATCACCCACAGCGGGGGTGATGCACCTGCCTTTGAGTCAGCCAGGCTCCTGTAAGTAGCCCCAGTAAATTCAATGGTTTACCTTGCTGAACTTGAATGAAATCGCCTCTTTGGCCTGTAATTGGTGTCCCACCTAGGGAGAATGAACATCTTACATCTTCCCTGGAAGAGTCACACTCTGCCTTGATTTGATCACAATACAATGTAAATACAAAGTAAAAAAGAAAAAACTCTTAAGATGATTTCTACAGCCTTTACAAATAAGTGGTTAATATTTAGTTAGCACTCAACAAGGTAAAGAGCCATCACCACATCTAGGCCATAAGAAATTATGGAAATTTACCTGCTTAAAGGATGCCATCTGACAAAAGTTTTCTTTGGCAGACAGAATAACTTAGACATGGCAAAGGGACAAGAAAGGAGCATGAGAAATACATTCTATGACCTCATCCTTGCCTGACTCCCAGTCTGCCTCCAATTGGCCAAACTCACTTGGAAGCCAGAGACCAAAGGACTTGAAGTATCTACAGATTGTCCCAGGGCATGGAGTCAACACCAAGGAAAGGGTAGGTTTGGAAGAGCAGATGGAAAGGCTCCTGCCTGATTTCTAACTTCATATGAATGAAAGAAGAGAGGGAGGGATTTTTAAAAATAACTGTTATGTATGAGTGACAGTAGTAAGAAAGGAAAATAACCCAGGGAAGACTCATCTGGGTCAAGAGGGCAGTAGGTCAAGAGGCAAACAGGAACATGTCCAGAAGTGTCCAAACAAATTTATTCCAAACGAAATCTTTAAACACCTGCTTTCCTTCACAACATTTCAGTAAGTATCCCTATATGACCTGGATCCCAAGCACATCTTAAGGCTCTACACCTACATATTTCCCACCAAGCCCTGTGTCTTCTTCCACTTGAGGACTTCAACCCCAGTCTCTAACCCATGCTGTCTCTTCACAGTTTAGAGGAGAAGCCAGCCACCATGATGTTCTCCCCAGTGATGTAGCTGGCATCTGAGGAGCACAGGAAGGATACAAGCCCGGCACATTCTTCCGGCTCCCCTAACCTGTGGGAGAGAAGAGATGAGGTCACAGAAAACAGTAATGGGCTCTGACCTGGGCTTCTGCAGTCCTCAATGTCCACCTAGCATTCACCAACCTCAATGGGAGGGTAACAGTGGCTGCTGGCAAACCTGCCCTCCTGCCCCCAACTCAGGATTCCAGAAGGGGAAACAGCTGGCAGAATGGCAGCTGGAATGAGGTCTTTTTCATATTGAAAAATAATTTTCCCTAGAAAGAGACACAGAGCACTGACAACCCCCGAGCCCAACCTACCGCTTCACTCCGAAGATTTTATTCATGTCAGGCAGCATGTTTGGCATCGTTTTCTCCTAGAGAGAGATTGCAGAACCAATGTCAGGCAGAGGACTGGTGATACAGTAGGGCAGAAACAGCATCTCGGCTGATCCATACCTCCATGGAGGATAGGATGAGCACCAGTCTGCTCAAAGAAGAAAGAGACCCTCATCCTTCAGCAGAAAAGTAAGGGCTGCCCAAAGACTGACTCTGGCATGGGGATCTCGCTGCATGCCTAGGCTCTGTGGGCATCCATTCAGATGGAAGACTGGCCCCAAAAGGGACCAGAAGGTCTGTGGAGAGGATGATGTAGGAGGGCGGTGACTGAGATCGGAAGGTGCATGTCATGCTCACCCGTAGGCTAAAGTCAGTCTTGATAATTCCTGGCACTAGGCAGTTGACTCTGATGCCCTTTGGAGCCAGCTCCACAGCCAGAGACTTGCAGAGCCCCAACAGAGCGGTCTTGCTGGTGTTGTAGACGCCCAGTTTCTGAGAAGCAAAGAATCAATGTGGTTGGAAGGGATCTTCCCGGAACAAAGGTAGTTTCTGGGCTGCAGACTACAAAGATGTACCTGACTGTAGGCCTGAACACAGACTCTCTCCCCTTGTGCCTCACCACCCCAACAGTAGTATTTTCAAAGAGTCAGGTTATCAAGTTGCTACCATGTATATCCAAGCTTGACACAGTGTTGCACTGTTCTTTTGAATAGTCGGTGAGAACACTAGAATTAGGAGATTCACGGTTCTAGCCTGGCAGGAAGGCAAACTAGCATCACTTACAGGCAAATAGCAGATTTTTGCCCCTTGGGGGTAAAATGAGATCATACTATCTGACCTAGAGCATTCACAATTCCATCCCGGAGACACGTAGTTTATTTCTATTTTATCTAGCATCAACAGTCAGTTAGTTCTCCCACGCCCTGCTACAAGGTCTCACAAGAAATCAAGGCAGCTGGCGCTAACCCAGCTTACCAAAGAGTGCTCATACTCACTGGAACTGGTACATAAGCCACTCCGGAGGACACCAGAACAACGCTGCCTCCCCTTGAGGAAAAAGGGATGCGGAATGAAATTAGAGATTCATTCGATTAAAAGAGTCAGGAAGTGCCTGGCGTGGTGGCACACATCTTTAATCCTAGCACTTGGGAGGCAGAGGCAGGCGGATCTCTGAGTTCGAGGCCAGCCTGGTCTACAAAGTGAGTTCCAGGACAGGACAGCCAAAGCTACACAGAGAAACCCTGTCAAAAAAACCAAACCAAACCAAACCAAACCAAACAAACAAACAAACAAACAAAAAGTCAGGAAGCTGCTTTTACACTAAGAGTAAACCAGTTCAGAATTCACAGTGAAAATGTAAAAGGCTTAGCAAATATCTAGAACTTCGAGACATAAGACATCTAAATTAGTGGACATTAAAGTCACTGCCACCCAATAAATACAGCCAGAGTGGTATCCCTTAGATAGGGCCCCCAAAGTGAAGTAGCACACCCAGATGGCAAAGCTCAAGTAATGTTCAGATGTTGGAGGGACCTCCATGGAGTCAGTGGATCATCAAGGAGTCCCAAGCTTTAACCAGCCCTGTGTAACCACAGGATACACAGAAGGAACAGGCTGTGTAGCAGGTCAGAGGAAGGCATTCGTGGTGCCTTTGACCAGGAGAGAAACAAGTGAGATGGCCTACAATGGAAGGCAAGAAGGAGAGATGGGGACCCCAGACTGCTTCACTCTGAACCCTTCATCATAACAGATGTCACAAAAAGCAAGGTTCCTAAGATGAATGCCATAGGGCCTGAGAAAGGTCTTTTGAGGATATGGAAGGCAAGCCTTGTTCTCATCCAAGAAAGGATATCACAAGTCATGTCCTTGGGGGCCACAGCAGGTCTAGAAACAAGACTTGTCCCAAATGACACACCTGTCACACACATACACACACCCCAATACATCTTCAACTACTTTGGCCTCTACCCAAGCATTTCCTGTGGGTAAAAATTAACCTATGTGGCCCCCACTAGCTCCCACAGGCACTTACCTTCTGTTCTCCATGTAGGGCAGCACCTTGCTTAGCAACAGAGCTGGAGACTTCACATTTACATCCAGGATCTGAAATACCAAATAATACAGAGGTTGGGCTGTGGAGACGGACACCACCATCTGGGGCCCTGTCCTGGAGCCAGACCAGAAACAAAGCTCCGTGAGTGCGGGAGGAAGCTAAGACACTGAGTCCTTTCACTGTGTGTGAGGGACAGAGTTTGTCTGAAGTAACCCATGCTTCTGAGGCCCCTAAGCTCTCTAGGCCTCAGAGAATTACCAGACTGTGTGGCCTAAGGATAATACCAATACTAGTAGTAACCCTTCTCATTGTCGGCTCCCACACTTCCACCACTGCCTTCCACAGGAAAGGCTGGGGAAGCACAGGAAAGTGAGGGTGAGGAAGTTAGTTAACAGTGACTGACTGAAAGGGAGACTGGGTGAGAGAAAGGAAGTCTGTACTCAGCACCTATCCTACCTCAGGAAGTGTTAGGAACCGGGGCTGGTGTTGCTCATTCATATACTAATTATCTGGGATAATATTTTGGTTGGGTTAGGTTGGGTTAAGCCTTTTTGCAGTGTTGGAACTCCAACCCTGGTCATCTATAGAAAGAAAGAAAGAAAGAAAGAAAGAAAGAAAGAAAGAAAGAAAGAAAGAAAGGAAGGAAGGAAGGAAGGAAGGAAGAAAGAAAGAAAGAAAGAAAGAAAGAAAGAAAGAAAGAAAGAAAGAAAGAAAGAAAGAAAGAAAGAAAGAAAGAAAGAAAGAACGAACGAACTGGGAAAACCTGGATGTGGTTGGAGGGTGAGGTGGAGGGACTGGAAGGTGGATCAAGGAGAGCCAGAGAACATGGAAACCATAGAGGGAAACGTGGGGCAAAGTCTACCAAGAGGAAATGGAGGGGTGGCCCACAGGAAGGGATTGGTGCATTGATATCATGAGCCCATTCCTTGCCACTAGGGACAGGATGGAGCTCAGACATTACTAGTCATGGATGGGCTCTTCAGGATAACAGGTGTGGGGTCTGCAGAGGCAATAGGGGCTCCCTGAGTACTCAGTGACTTCCAGCTGGGATGGCAGAACTGGGGAGAGTCCCATCTGTCCCCTGTATCTCTGCACAGATGAGGTGACCCTCTGAGCTCCCAGAGATGCTCCTTGGAACAGCCAGACTCAAGGATTCACAGAGAGGCCAACTGATCCAGTTGTAACGTTTTATAAACCTGAGCCAGAGCATCTCTGCCATAGACAGACCCAGAAATCATTTTCTGGCATCTCAGGACTTAGGAACGGCAATCAGCCCAAGGAGATTCAACATGTTCTACTGGAACCTGGTAGAGCCTGGGCCTGAATCAGGTAAGTCCCATCTTCATTTACCCAAGCCAATGCTGGCACAGCTATATGGAAACTCGGGCATGGTGTGGGCACATGCATTCTTAGAGTCACGAGTAGATGTCTACACCACTTAGGCTGTGTAAGGCACTCTGCTCACCTTGTCCCAGATCTGTTCACTGGCTCCCAGGGTGCTTCCCACCAGAGGGTTGACTCCGGCCACACACACAAGGAAGTCAATGCCCCCAGAATGCTTCAGGGCCTGCAGAGCAAATGATCGGGCATGGAGGTGAAGGAATGAGGTGAAGACCCAAAGAAAACCACAACTATGTTTTGAATCAGAAATATCTCCACAGGTTCATGTTTTGAATGTTTGTTCCCCAGCTATCGCTCTGTTTGGGGAGGCTATGGATCTTTAGGAGGTGAAGCCTAGCTGGCACAGGGTCACTGATGGCAGTCTTTTGAGGGTTACACCCAGCCCACAGTACCTGCCACACTTTCTGCATGCTGGTATACTGTGATGGGAACAGACTTGGCCACATACTTCCACGCCCATGCCTTCCCAGCCATTGCCATGATGGACAGAAACCACAAACCAAGATAACCCTTTATTTAACTTGTTTCTGTCGGGTATTGTGACAACAGTCAACTAAAGCAGTGCTAACTGGCCATCCTGGGGCTGGGCCAGGCTGGAGCCAGATCCTGACAGAGACTGAATAAAATGGTGTCTCTTGCCTCCTGGGGTGAATATAGTTTCTGCCCTGTAAGGCAGGCATCTCATTGGTCTCTGGGTCCCATCCTTCCAGACCTTTGCTCTCAGCTCTTCCATTTCTAGTTAATTCCTTCTCTGCTGACTCCTCTGATCTGGAAGGCTCCTCCTTTGTTTACTACAGCCCTGCCTGTTCTATGTTCCTTCAGATCCCACCTCACAACTCACTTCTTCTGGGGTGGTTACAGCAGGAGCTCCTATTTCAGAGGCTAGTCTAATGGACTAGCAATACAATCTATGTTGGGCCAGGGCCACACTGCTCAGTCTTTATCGTGGAGACAGATCACTTGGGGATTTGACAACTCCGGCCCCTAGGAGGTTTTAGGCAAGATCCTCAGTTGTCTCTTTGCTTAGTATGAGCAACACAGCTGTCCCTACCTGTCATGGAATCTTTTAGTCACATCTCACTATCCAGAGAATGTGGGGTTGGCTTCATTTACAGACATAGAGACTCTGATTCCCTCAAGTCAGGGTTAGACCCATGTCCTCTCATCTGTCCCAGCCTGTAGCTCCTTACTGTGGTCACAAGGTGCTGGCGGTCCTCAGCCTTCCCCACGTGGCACATGGTGCCAGTCACACTCAGCCCCTCCTCCTTCAATATGGTCACAGCTTCATCTACATTCTCCTGCTTCCGGCTGCTGATGACCACATGTGCCCCATCCTGGGCCAGACGCCTGGCGATGGCAAAGCCAATCCTGTCGGCAGAAGAGGAGATGGTGGCGATGGTTTCAGCCCTCTCTGTCTTGTTCCCAGACAGACCCTGATGACTATGTTGCCCAGAAGTGGCTTCCAGGTCTTTAGTAGCAGGCCAGAGAGATCGGTGAGCACATGCCACATGCTAGTCGCTCACAATCTGCTCATTCCATTCTCACAGATGTACGTGTGATAAGTATATTATATCAATGAAGAGGTCTTTATGATTTTACTAAAAGGAACTTTGAAAAGTCATCTTCCATCAGAAGAGTCATACCCTTGTTGGCTATGGAGCCTATGAGCCTAAAGACTCAGCATGGCCGCTCTCTCCCAGCCCCAGGCTGGCATGGATTAGACTCTCTCTAGATCTATTGCCTGCCCTCTAGGCTGCAATTTTAAAACTTCTCTCTTGGAGAATGTGCAACTCTCTAGGTCTCCTATCACTGAGGAGGTCTGAAGACTCTTAACTGGCATTGGTTAAACAACTATGATCAAGGAAGAGAAAAGAGGCATGTGCCCAGCATCTTGTCAAAATGATCTGGATATCTGGGAATTTTAAAGGTGTTTTATGTGTTATGAATACTGAGAATTGGGGGCACACAGAAAGATGTAAGCCATCACAGGGGCCTGGAAAGTCTAGTTCCTTCGTTTTCCCAGGTGACTCTAAACATATGTTGGTGATGTTGAGACCATAAAAAATCAAGAGGTTGATGAGCTCCCTCCATCGGGGGATGGTAAGAACTCATTATGAAGCGCATAGCAATATGGGAGCCAGGGGACAACTGGAGGTGGGGGGCCGTGGGAACCAGGGTCATAGACCATTCTGAGCTGGTGGCAGGACACCCACACAGTCCTGGTGCCATAGGAAGTATGATGACAAAGTCCTTTGTGTCTGAGGCATGATAGGTATCAGGCTTTTTTCTCTTAGCAGAGATTCACAAGACAGTGGCTGTGTTGGTATGAAAGACAGGGAGGCAGATGTGCTGTTGTGATGGTAAAATCTTGATTATGGAGGGACTGCCCTACCGACGGTTGTAAGAGGCTACATTTGGTCTCCGCGCTCTTCGTAGGATTCAGAAAACAGATCTTTTAAGGAGAGCTGTTGAGATACAGAGTTAAACACCAGGCTGTGTGATAGTTGTGGGGGAAGCTGTGATGCACGAGATGTGTGTGTCCTTGGAGACCATGGCAACGCCTCCTGGTAATGAGCCAGCCAATACTTCCAGTCACTCACCCTCTCGTGGAACCAGTGATCACAGCCACTTTCCCAGCCAGGGAGCGATTCTCATCCGCTGTCTTGCTGAACCTTCGAGCTGAGAGAGGTAGACACAGAGAGCCCCTAAAGGCCCATGGGATAGGCCTGAATATGGCAGCCATTGAAGAAAGACCTGTGAAGACAATCATGGTTACAAACTACACTGGGACCTGCACTCTTCTGGACACTCCCTGACGGGTGTTCCACCATCCTCCAGACTTTCCAGAAAAGCACAGAGCTCTTCATGTACTTGCTGTAACATAGGCTCAGGGCAGGCTTCTCCCATCAGGAGCCACAGCATAGTATGTAACCAGGCTGTGCTCTGGGAAGATGCCTGGGAGACACTTGCCTGACCTGTCTTCATTCCTCCAGTAAGGAAAATCATCTACAGGATGCTTCTTAGTATCACCTTCAGACTTCTTCTGCACATCCTTTATCCAAGCATTGAAATTTGCATTTTCTTTGAAGGCTCAAACCCAGGGCCTAATATACGTTAGGTAGGTACTCTGGGCTACTTCCCAAGCCCTTGAGCATTGAACTTGTTTCTTCTCAGCATTTTCAGTTTCCAACCATTCCTTTACCTGGTACACTCTCCTCTCCCCTCAGCTTCCTCCCCAAAAAAACCATCAACAACCCGTTTGTCAGGGATAGTAAACTTACCAGCATGTCTAACAAGCAAGTTGCTTCCCTCAACACAGCTCTCCCACTCAACTCCGTGGAAAGCCCACTCCTTTCCTGTTCTCAACTCTATCACCAGGCTTCTTTCACTACCCTTACCTCCTCCTGACCCAAAATCACACCTCCCAGACTCCTCTGCCCGAAGAGCCCGCATCACCTTGTCATTCTAACTGCATCAGCAGTACCTCTGTGAGGAGCGGGTGTGGCGGCAGTCCCAAAGGCGCCAGGGACTGCAGCTAAGTCGTATGACTTGCACCTGACTTCCTCATATAAGCCACAAACATCTTGAGAGCTGCACAGGTGTACCAGGATACTGGTGAATCCATTTTAATGGAGATATGCCCCTGCTGCCCTGATTAGCTGAAGCTGCGTGCCTGGTGAGGTGGCGTGGCCTGCTGTGTGTGGATGGGAACTGAGAGTACATAAGAGTGAGAGGCCCGGGTCAGAGGGAGGATGATTATTCGAGGGGGATATAAACAAGGGAGATATAAACAAGAAGAAACAGGACTGAATAAACGTGTGCTGAAGGATCCTGTTGCAGCGTCGTTCTTCCTGGCCAGTTGGGCGCGCGCAAGATACCTCATCTCTGAAGCCACCTCTCAGGCCAGCCCCCCTCCCCCATCTCAAACCCTGCCTCACCATGCTTAATCTTCATTGTCAGTTTAATTGGATTGCGAAGTGCCTCTGGCATTCAGGGGCTTACCTGTGGACTTATCTATGAAGATGTTTCCAGAGAGGATTACTGCGAAGGAGCTGCCGTGAGGTGAGTGCGATCCCTGACTGAAGAAACAGAGGAAAAAGAGAAAGTTGGAAGAGTCAAGTTTTGTCTTTGCTTCCTGAGGCACTGACTCGAAACCCCTGCCAGGCCTCCCCACCTTGAGGAGCTGAATCCCTTCTTAAGCTATGAGGCAAAACAAATCCCTGCCCCAGTGCATGGCTCCTGTCAGGTACTGAGTCTCAGTGCGGAGAAAGCTGATGAATGCTTTCCCTTGCCACATAGTAAGAAGAAACACCCAGTCTCCAGCCCAGCTGCCGCAGAAGCACACGTCAAGGCAAGTGGTTGTTTGGGGAGGCGGTCTTGGGAAGCAATGTTAAAACTGGAGTGGTGTAGACGAGAGGAAAGAGAAAACAACCTAGGAAAGGTGCATGTCTTAGACCTCTGTAGTCTACGACAGTTCATCTCTGCTGAGGAGCTCTGAGCCACTGACTCAAATGTCAGCGGGAATCCAAGGAAACTGATGACACTTAGGTTGGATGAACATTGGCAGTGCCTGCAGGACTTCAGGCTCTAACACTGAAATTTACCTTCTAGGAAACTCATGAATCCCATACAAGCCAGGAGAGGTAACCTTCCTGATATATTTCCAGCACCTGTCAGTCAGTGATTGGATTCCATACTCAGCAGGGAAGGTTTGACGACACAATACTCTTGTGCTCTTGAGATACAAAGCAACAAAACCAAGTCCCATAACCCCCAAGAAATGTGTGACATATCAACCTAAGCATTATAATGAATGAAGGTGAATGCCCAGGGATTAAGAATAAGGGGAGGGCCTTTGGGAGAAGCGAGGTGGAGCTTGAGGGTAGAACAACCTACACTAGGAGATAGGACTGAAGACTTCCCCAGGCACAAAGTGAGCTGGGGAGGTGACTGGCATAGGAGAGCAAACAGCCTAGGTTTGGGGGGATGATGTGAAACCATGGGGCAGTAAATAAATGATAGCAAAAATATCCCTCTGGGTCCTAGTAACTAAAAAATCCTAGTCACTCCTCATATGCCTAGCTTCGTCTTGACTTAATCCTTACTATACTTTCTGACTGGTCTTCCAGTCTTTATGTACAGATTAAGGCCAAGCAAAAACAATGACTTAGTATAGAAACCTAACCTAGCCTTTATTGGGAACAGGGTCATGAGTCTCTAAAACTTGACAGGGTCACAGCTGTTCTAGGCATAAAGCTTTAAGCCACCGATCACCTTTGATCAAAATTTTTGAATTTTAAGGCAAGTTTAATCTTGTTTACCTCAAGGAGTGTTAGGGAATAAATTGTGTCACCTTACAAATCATGTGGAGGCTTTACCCTCCAGGGCCTTGGGTGTCACCATGCTTGGAGAGGAAGCCATCAAAGAGATGATCATGTTGAAACAATGTTGTAGGAGATAATGAAACAATCTGACTGGCATCATTAGGAGAAGGCGGAATTTAGCTATACCAAAGGGACAGTAGATATTTGTACAGGCTTACATGAAGACAGTGACAAGATGGCCACCTGCAAGTCACTGGGAGATGTCAGGAGAGATTGTGGATTTACAGCTTTTCTGTGGCTTAAGACACCTGGCCTTGTTACCAAATCCTGGTAACTTAGTGTCAACAGCAACAAAGGGGGAGACAAGCCAATGATTTTCTGTGATACCTCATTTCTCCCAACTCTCCTTTTACCAAGAGATACACGCATAAGAAGAAACCATGACCTGCCAGAAAACAATCCGGAGAAAAACAAAAATAAAAAACAAAGCCCGGGAGGTTGGAAATGCAGTTCAATGGAAGAGCGAGGCACTTGCCAGCAAATGCAAGGCCCTGGGTGGTCTCACAACACACCAGAGAAAAGAAACCAAAGAAATGAATCCACAAGTCTCAGGTCTGTCGATTCCTGGAGCACAGAGGTGTTGGTAAAGCGAGTAAAAGAGATGGGTCTTCCTCGATGCAGCAGTAGCATCTGAGAAACAACTGAGGCCGTTCAAGACAACCGCCATGCTTGCATTTTTATGCTCTGTCCCCGACCTGCCGGGATTTACCACATAGCGAATCATGTGTGCCCATTTTTGGTCCAGAAAATGTCACCATTCTATATCTGTTCCTCCAAAAGAAAATGATGAACAGAAAGGAGCATCTCTCTGGCTTGCAACTGCACGATACATCTCTCATTCTAGTCCCACTCAATGCTTGACAAATGTCTACATAGAAAATAGATAGAGGAAGTCTTTCTGGTCTCTTTGATGATGATTCAGTGTCGCAGAACACTCTGCAGGCGGGACAAGCTGTAAATGGAAGGTTTTATGACTGGTTTGGTGTCCCAATCCCTCCACTTGAGGTCCTGCTTTGTTACAGAAGGATCAGAAGAACCAGGAGGGGTCAGGGATACCACAAGAACACGGTAACACAGAATCAGCACAAATCAGCAAAAGGCCACAGAATCAACTGACCCGGACTCATGGGGGCTCACAAAGATCAGGGAGCCTACAGGGGTCTGACCTAGGTCCCCTGCATGGAATGTTATAGCTGAGTAGCTCGGTGTTCCTGTGCACATCCTAACAGTGGGAACGGGGGCTGTTCCTGACTCTTTTGCCTACTTGTGGGACCCTTTCTCTCCTACTGGGTTACCACGCCCAGCCTTGATGTGATGCTATGTGCCTGGTCTTATTGTAGCTTGACAAGACATGTTTGGTTGACATCCCTGGGAGGCCTGTTTTTTTCTTAAGGTGGAATAGATCTGGGGTGGAGAGGGGGGAGAGAATGAGGAAAGGAGAGGGGTGAGAAGCTGCAGTTGGATATAACATATGATGGAAGAACTTTTTAAATGGAAAAAGAAAGAAAAAAGATAAAGGCTGGAGGTGTTGCTTGCTAAGAGAATGCTTGTCTAACAAGCACAGACCCTGGGTTCATTCCTTAGTACTAGAGAGAGGGAGAGAAGAGGGAAAGGGAGAGAAGAGGGAAGGGAAGGGAAGGGGAGAGGACTGGAGGGGAAGAGAGAGGGGAGGAAAGGGGAGGATAGCTGAACCCAAATGTGTTACCAAAGTGACCAATTAAATTGTGGGAAACCGCCCCCACATTCGCCGTTACAAGATGGCGCTGACAGCTGTGTTCTAAGTGGTAAACAAATAATCTGCGCATGTGCCCAAGGTAGTTCTCCACCCCATGTACTCTGCCTTCCCCGTGACTACAACTCGGCCATGGGCTGCAGCCAATCAGGGAGTGATACGTCCTAGGCGAAGGATAACTCTCCTTAAGAGGGAGGGGGTTTCGCTTTCGCTTTGGGCTTGGGGCTTGCTCTGCGCTCTGGCGCTCTGGCGCTCTGGCTCTCTGGCTCCTAAAGATGTAAACAATAGAGCTCTTGCTCTGGCGCTCTGGCGCTCTGGCGCTCTGGCTCCTAAAGATGTAAGCAAAAGGGGGTTTGAGTTTTGCACTCTTGCTCCTGAAGATGTAAGCAATAAAGTTTTGCCGCAGAAGATTCTGGTTTGTTGTGTCTTTCCTGGCCGGTCGTGAGAACGCGTGTAAGAGTTGGTGCCGGAAACCCGGGACAAGAAAACTCGGGACGGGAGTTAACCATCACCGGCGCAAGGAAGATTCCTCATTCCGGAACCAGAACTGCGGGTCACGGTCATAAAGGTTCCCGTAAAACAGACTGTTGAGAAGGATCCAGCGTGGATTCAGAACTCTTCAGCTGGGGAATGGTGGTAATGAAGTGTTCCCACAAAACAGACTGTTGAGAAGGATTCAACTGCGTGAATTCAGAACTCTTCAGCTGGGGAACAGGGTACCCGTAAGTATAGCTTTACAAGGTAAGTCTGGCCTTGAACTTTCTAACGAAATTCAAGACAGTCTATCAGAAGTAAAGTGGGAAATAGCTTTACAAGGTAAGTCTGGTCTTGAACTTTCTAACGAAATTCAAGACAGTCTATCAGAAGTAAAGTGGGAAATAGCTTTACAAGGTATGTTTGGCCTTGAACTTTTTCTAGTGTTAGGAGCCTTTTTGTTCCTTTTCACATGTTATCAAGTGGTTAAGGTAGGGCTGAAAATTCTGGATGAAATTCAGGGCAGTCTATCAGAAGTAAAGCGGGGAGAGAGAGTAGGAGCAAAGAGGAAATATGGTACACAAAATAAGTATACAGGCCTTTCCACGGGTCTTGAACCCGAGGAAAAGTTTAGGTCAGGTAAGAATACCTGGGGAGAGATTAGAAGGAAGGAAAAGAAAAAAGATCAATCAGCGGAGGTTTCTAGGAGAAGGAACCTATACTCATCACTAGGTGAGCTCAAGGAGCCAGTTCTTAATAGTTCTGAATCAGATGAAAAGGCTATTAGGGCCTGGAAGGCGCTCTCCCGAGCAGGTGAAGCCACTGGACAACTAACAAAGATCGTCCAGGGACCTCAGGAGTCCTTCTCAGATTTTGTGGCCAGAGAGACAGAGGCAGGCTCTTGCAGCCTACAAGGTCTTATTGTCCACCCTGGAGTTGTAGATCAGGATTATAAAGGGGAACTTCAGGTTCTCTGTTCTTGTCCTCAAGTTGTCTTTTCTATATCACAAGGGGACAGAATAGCTCAACTAATAATTTTGCCAAGCCTACATGGCTGTTTTCCTTCCTCTGGTATTCCTTGAGCTGCCAGAGGGATTGGTTCTACTGAAAGTGATTCTGATTACTTAATAATGCCTTTAGATTGTTGTCAAATTTTATCTACTCATGTAGGGGTAAACCCTCGTGGCGTCAGGCCATTACAGGTCTGGCAAATGGATGTCACGCATATTTCCTCCTTTGGGAGAAATCAATATTTACATGTTTCTATTGACACCTGCTCTGGTGTAATGTTTGCCACACCTTTAACAGGTGAAAAAGCCTCACATGTGATTCAACATTGCCTTGAGGCATGGAGTGCTTGGGGGAAACCCAAACTCCTTAAGACTGATAATGGACCAGCTTATACATCTCAAAAATTCCAGCAGTTCTGCCGTCAGATGGACGTGACCCACCTGACTGGACTTCCATACAACCCTCAAGGACAGGGTATTGTTGAGCGTGCGCATCGCACCCTCAAAGCCTATCTAATAAAGCAGAAGAGGGGAGTCGAGACTCTACCCCGAGTACCAAGAGTGTCTGTGTCTATGGCACTCTTTACACTCAATTTTTTAAATATTGATGCTCATGGCCATACTGCGGCTGAACGTCATTGTTCAGAGCCAGATAGGCCCAATGAGATGGCTAAATGGAAAAATGTCCTTGATAATAAATGGTATGGCCCGGATCCTATTTTGATAAGATCCAGGGGAGCTATTTGTGTTTTCCCACAGAATGAAGACAACCCATTTTGGATACCAGAAAGACTCACCCGAAAAATCCAGACTGACCAAGGGAATACTGATGTCCCTCGTCTTGGTGATGTCCAGGGCATCAATAATAAAGAGAGAGCAGCGTTGGGGGATAATGTCGACATTTCCACTCCCAATGCCGGTGATGTATAATGCTCAAGTATTCCCCTGCTTTTTTACCACTAACTAGGAACTGGGTTTGGCCTTGATTCAGACAGCCTTGGCTCTGTCTGGACAGGTCCAGACGACTGACACCATTAACACTTTGTCAGCCTCAGTGACTACAGTCATAGATAAACAGGCCTCAGCTAATGTCAAGATACAGGGTGGTCTCATGCTGGTTAATCAACTCATAGATCTTGTCCAGAAACAACTAGATGTATTATGGCAAATAGCTCAGCTGGGATGTGAACAAAAGTTTCCGGGATTGTGTGTTACTTCCATTCAGTATGAGAAATTTACTAGGGCAGCTAATTTGTCAAAAAGTCTTTCTCAGTATATGTTACAGAATTGGACGGCTGAATTTGAACAGATCCTTCGGGAATTGAGACTTCAGGTCAACTCCACGCGCTTGGACCTGTCCCTGACCAAAGGATTACCCAATTGGATCTCCTCAGCATTTTCCTTCTTTAAAGAATGGGTGGGATTGATATTATTTGGAGATACACTTTGCTGTGGATTAGTGTTGCTTCTTTGGTTGGTCTGTAAGCTTAAGGCCCAAACTAGGAGAGACAAGGTGGTTATTGCCCAGGCGCTTGCAGCTCTAGAACATGGTGCTTCCCCTGATATATGGTTATCTATGCTTAAGCAATAGGTCGCTGGCCACTCAGCTCTTGCACACCACGAGGCTAGTCTCATTGCACGGGATAGAGTGAGTGTGCTTCAGCAGCCCAAGAGAGTTGCACGGCTAAGCACTGCAGTAGAAGGGCTCTGCGGCATATATGAGCCTATTCTAGGGAGACATGTCATTTTTCAAGAAGGTTGAGTGTTCAAGTGTCCTTCCTCCAGGAAAAACAACACGGGACCAGACCAGGACCCCTCTAGGTGATGAGCCTGGAAGGAGGTTATGTGTACGGCTCCTTTACCTGCACACTGGGGATTTGACCTCTATCTCCACTCTCATTAATATGGGTGGCCTATTGCTTTTATTAATAGAAAAGGGGGAACTGTGGGAAGCTGCCCCCACATTCGCCGTTACAAGATGGCGCTGACAGCTGTGTTCTAAGTGGTAAACAAATAATCTGCGCATGTGCCAAAGGTAGTTCTCCACCCCATGTACTCTGCCTTCCCCGTGACTACAACTCGGCCATGGGCTGCAGCCAATCAGGGAGTGATACGTCCTAGGCGAAGGATAACTCTCCTTAAGAGGGAGGGGGTTTCGCTTTCGCTTTGGGCTTGGGGCTTGCTCTGCGCTCTGGCGCTCTGGCGCTCTGGCTCTCTGGCTCCTAAAGATGTAAACAATAGAGCTCTTGCTCTGGCGCTCTGGCGCTCTGGCGCTCTGGCGCTCTGGCACTCTGGCTCCTAAAGATGTAAGCAAAAGGGGGTTTGAGTTTTGCACTCTTGCTCCTGAAGATGTAAGCAATAAAGTTTTGCCGCAGAAGATTCTGGTTTGTTGTGTCTTTCCTGGCCGGTCGTGAGAACGCGTGTAAGATTAAATCTCTACCTCAGTCGTCCCCTTTGCCCCAGATCACCAGATGAAAATTATTTTTAAAAAAATTCAAACCAACATGGTAAAAAGAAGGCTCATAAAAATTATAAGGAATGGCTGGAGAGATGGTTCAGCTCTTAAGAGCACTTGGCTGTTCTACCAGAGACCTGAGTTGTGTCCCGGGCACCACACTAGGCAGGACCTGGTACCCAATCCTGGCCTCCAAGGGTACCTGCATCCATACCCACGTGTAGGCACATAAATATGAGTGCACATAAATTAAGTTTTTGATATTTTAAATAACTATGAGAAAAAAAATAAAGACAAACGGGATTATCTCACAAGAAAAACTCATAGCCCCAAACGCCTTCAAAGGATGCTAAGGTGGGAACCACTGTAGATGCTCTGAGGCAGTGGACACAAGAAGCAGGTGTGTCTATGGTCCAAACAAGACTTTTGGAGAAAAATCAAGGGACATCCTCCTGTTAAGAAATGAGCAAGGCCTGCAAGAGGGCTCAGTGAATAGTGACCCCATGAGCCACCAAGCCCAACAGCCTGAGTCTGAGCGCCAGGAACCTATGCAAAGGAGGGAGAGCACTGATCCACGCTGGTGTGTGCATACACACAAACAAATAGGCATAAGAAGATATCAGTATGAACAGTTCACACAACAGATGCTCTAGGGCACAACCAAAGCAACACACCAAAAATGAAGGAGCCTTTAAACTAACTGACAGCAGTGAGACAATCTTTTAATTCAACAAGCCAATAAAAGATAAATACAGCCATGGCAGTGGTGGCCTGCACCTTTGAGCCCAGCACTCAGGAGGCACAGGCAGGTGGATCACTTGAGTTTGAGACCAGCCTGGTCTACAGATGGAGTTCCAAGACAGCCAGGGCTACACAGAAACCCTGTCTCAGATAAGCACAAATAAAACCATGCAAAAAGAATGGGAAAGTAAAAGTACACACTGAAATTAAAATCTGAAAAAGCTAGTTACGGTGACAAACACCTGTCATCCCAGAACATGGGGGCCGGAGGCAGAACTGTGAGATTCAGGCCAGCCTGGGCTATGTGGTAAGGTTTTTGATCCCCTGCTTCCCACTCCATCCCAACAAAGGAAAAAGAGAGCGTGGAGGAGGCAGCACCTGCTATTGCTAAAGGCTTTGTTACTTCTTAGAGACATGGCCGATCCTAGAGCTGGAAACAGGAAAATTATAAAGTAAGCTTGGGCTACCTTGTTCTACCAGAATATTAGTGACCACTGAAATAAATCAATAAGCAAGCAAATCAATAAAGCAAGGAAACGTATCTTTAAAAACTGAAAGGATGGAGTTGTGGGGAAGGGCACAGGGGAACACCTGTAAGGCCCAAGTGACAGAATAAAGGACAGCACATTGGGTTTTAACTCAAAGAACACATAAATAGGTGTGTACGTGCACACTAATGGCCCAAAATTGACTAAGCTCATCACAATGGAACTCTCCTTTTAAAAATAAAAATAAAAAGGCATGGTGACACATACCTATAATCCAGGCACTTAGGAAGATCATGGCTCAGGCCATCTCCCACTATACAGCAAGTTCGAGGCCAGCCTGTGCTACAGGAGACCTGGGGTGGGTGGATAGAATGGTAGGTGTGGAGAAGAAACAAGCCTTTGCAGAAGAATGCTCTCTGCAGTTGTTCCTTCTTGTAAGGAAAGTGAGGTGGGCTTGGAGCCTTATTTCCAAAGAGCATTGAAGAGAGAAAACAATAAATTAACTTTGCAGTGGAGAAATCTGGCAGACACTTCCAAGTGATTATGGTGACGTCACCACAAAAATAAATAATGACAACACTGTGTATCTCCTGACAAAATAAGAGACCACTTCCACCCCGGTATTTCCCCCCCCCCTAAACCCACCAGTCCAGTTAGGAAGACGTCTAACAAACTTAAACTCTTCAAAGCTGTGAACAACATGAGAAGCAAGAGCCCGCTGGATTGTCTCAGAGAGGAAGGAGCAAAGAAGGAGATACCAGGATTAGACACGGTGTGGCATCGTGGACTGAGTCCTGTACTCATCTGAGCATTAGTGTGTTGGGGGAGAGTGGGAGGCAGAATCCGGAAAATGGGAACAAAATACATAGTTAGCTGTAACACCACATCAAGGGCAAGCTTTGATGTTGTTTTATAGGAAACTGACCATAGACAGCAGGCAGCAGGGTGGATGCTGTTTGTGTAACCTTTGCTGTCTTTCGGTGAATCTATTACAACTACAAAGTAAACAAGGATGCTCTTTCTTCCTGAGCTTAGCGAACTCGCAAAGGCAATTTCTTGAACATTGAACGCAGAATTTGGCAAGGATTATTAAAGTTGTGAAAAGTCAGCTCTGGGGGCTAGCAAGATGGCTCAGCGGGTAAGAGCACTGACTGCTCTTCTGAAGGTTCTGAGTTCAAATCCCAGCAACCACATGGTGGCTCACAACCACCTGTAATGAGATCTGATGCCCTCTTCTGGTGAAGTCAGCTACAGTGTACTTACGTGTTTTGGGCTGGAGCAAGCAGGGACTGAGCGTGCGGAGGCCGACTGGAGTGAGCGGGGTTGACCAGAGCAAGCAGAGGTCCTAAAAAATTCAATTCCCAACAACTACATAAAGGATCACAACCATCTGTACAGCTACAGCGTACTCACATACATAAAATAAATAAATAAATCTGAAAGAAAGAAAGGAAGGAAGGAAGGAAGGAAGGAAGGAAGGAAGAAAGAAAGGAAGAAAAAGAAAAGTCAGCTGTTACTATTTGTAATTAGCTAGCTTTGGGGAAGAGCAAGCCACTTTTGTTAGAAATGAATTTGGGGGTCTCAGGAAAATGACCACACAAGCCTAAGTATTTCAGCAGGACAAAAGGCCTCTTTTCTGCAGAAGGGTGCATAGGAAGGGCTTTGTGCAGCCCCAAGTGGTCAGCACCAGGCCCCACATGCTTCCCAGCTAACTGCAAAAGGCACAAGTTAAGAACAACTTCCAAAACCGGGCTGCAAACAGGAACCTGCATTGATTTCCAAAAGAGCTGGCTCTGGAGGAATTTGTATTTCTGCCAAGTGGCTTCTTTACAATTCTTTTTAATGGAGTTCAGCCTCATTTAACCCTTTCCATTCCCCACACTTGTTTGTAAGTTGGCATATTATTCAATTTTCTTACATAATATGCCACACATTTGCAGTGGGACCTGTAGCAACTTCTGAGATGGCAGGATTCCTAGAAGACCCCAAAAGACTCTTCCAGGTCTAATGCGCTCTAGTTTAGCCCCATGGTTCCTCCATCCTCTGCCCTGGCTTGGTGGGAGCAAAGTCTAGGTCTCTGTGAAGGGAGCAGCTCAGCACACTGGTGTCTCTAGAGTAGCTGATAGTTTCACAGTGAAGAATCTAGATTCCGTCTTTTATGTCCTGGTACACCGGAAATGATTATCCATTCCTCCAACAAAAGTGTGTGCAGGTGAGATCAGGAGCATTCAGGGTGGTATGGCCAAGACAGTAGAGCTAGCCCTGGTGGCATAGGTGTGGGGGAGTGAGCCCAACAGTGAGAGAGGAGGTGAGCTGACCCTTGCCAGCTGTGCTACTTGGGTGGGGAAGAGCTGACACCCATGTGTAAGAACGGGAGAGTTGTCAGGTTTCCACCCAGGCCCAGATCCAGGGCTTTGAGTTGGCCCACCCCAACATCTACTCCATCTGTGAACTGCTGGTGTGTGTGAAGAGGCTGGTCCTCCAGAAGGAAAGCTGTAAGATCTGCACAATACAGAGCAACAAGAAGATATCTGACAGGAGTCCCGGGGAGGATCAGTACTGGTAGTGTAGCAGGAGCTAGTGGCCTCTAACCAGACCAATGAGCCATTGCAATGAGTATTTGCAAGAAAAGCTATTTAGGCAAAAGAGTATACTGTATGACACACTGTGACACACGGAAGTTTACATGGTGGGATATTTTGTTTGTTTTCTTTTGGGGGGAAAGTTGCAAGAGTGGAAGGAGGATATGGAGGGACTGGGAGACGAGTGGGTTTAGGGTGCATGATGTAAAATGCACAAAGAATCAATAAGAAGTTCTGGAAAATGAGTGCGGGCCTTTGGACATTCCCTGTCTGTGGGCTCACACTTCCAGTGATGCACAGTGCAGTTACTGACCGCCCCAATCCTCTGGAAGCCAACTCTCTCCCTTTCAGCAGAGGACCTGTGCTAAGAGTGTGTGGGTCCTAAAAGCCTCTGATCTCCCTAAACTCTACAGCCCTCCATTTCTGAGGTCAGGGAGCCTTGGAAGAATACGGCAAACCTACCTCGGGCCAGTGGACTCAGGCACTCAGATTCCTGGAGGGATGTCTCAAGCTGCAGCAGTCACAAAACTACGCGGGTGACAGCCGCCTGCTTTATAGAGGTCTATCCCATCCTCTCTCGCTTCTCAGTCGCCGCCCTTAAGATCACCCTGCTTATTTTCTGTAACACTCCCAAACCCTTTTGATGACTCACGCTGTGTCCTTAGAACTACCTCAGGGTCACCCCCTGAGGCACACCCTTCTATGGCCCCAGATGGGTCCCTAGTAACAGAAGATTAGGAAGAAGACCACTTTATTCCTAGAGTCATTACAGAGAAAATGGCAATTGCAGTAAGAGAGAAGACCCAGAGAACTGAGTTAGGTTATGTGTCAGTACATATCTATTAAATAAATGCAAATATATATATATATGTATATGTATACATTTATATCATACAGAACCAGGGCAATAGATATCCAAGTGGCCAAGATATCCTAAAGGAAACTGTCACAGAAAAAAATCCTGAAGAGCTGTGAGCACCAGGAAACACTGCAGCAGATTTTTATCAAACTCACCACATTCTAAAATCTTTTCTTTTTTCTTTTCTTTTCCTTCTTTCTTTCTTTTCTTTTTTTTAAAATCAAATCCACTCCATTCTAATCTACCATTTTGACCCCTCTGGAGGCATATTTGTCACAGAGCACCAGATGTTTCTGCCAGCAGCACACGCCTCCTCCTGGCATCTTTGTAAACGTTGTTCATTCTCTGCAGGTTCCCTAAGACCTCAGGCACTGTTGTGCAATGTTTAGGTACTCGAGAATCATTTGCAGATTGAAAGGCTGTCACCTCACAATGGGGTACCGTGAGTTTTAGACATGTGCTTATCTCTTCTTTGAAAGTGGTGACATCCCTACATATAGCATACACCAAGTCTATTGGGAAACATTTCAAAGATGAAGAACCGAGATGGGTGATAAAGCTGCTACCCACATTTGACAAGCACTGACATTTCTTCCTGTTTTCTCCAACTTCTATTTAAACGTTAAAAAAAAAAAAGTATTAAAACTTGAACAGAAGTTCTTCTGTGCCTCTTCCGTATCCCATTCCCGTCTCCCTGCCTTCCCAAGCGGCACCATCATCCAGAAGTTACCTGCTTCCCTCTTGTCCACAAGTTTGCATCTCTACTATGTATGCAGCAATGCACACAGAGCATTTCTCTTGCTTTGGTACTTTACTAAGCATGGTATTATCACTCTAAACATACGAAACTTCCTAGTTCTCTGCAGTCTTAGGACTTGGCTATTGAACTGGACAAGTAGCTTCTCTAGTTTATTCATTTGTGCAGCTATAACTATTGCACAGACATAAAATTAGCCTATTCTTTTCCCCTGCTGATGGACAATTACATTGTTTAAACTTTGATTACAAAAAGGAAAAAATGTTACTACATCATCCTGTGAAGTTCCCCCTTGCACCAGATGTGAGCTGCTCTCCAGAGAGCATACTTGGAAGGAGGCAGATGGACCCAAGGGCACATGGGTCACCAGCACAAGCTCAGTGTGCTAAATTCATGTCCACCGGGCAAACCTTTAGTGCAGTCCCTCTGCCCCAATTCACTTCTTTAGTGACCCACTCTCATCATTAACTCCCTGTGTTACTGAGGATGACTTTGAACTTGTGACCCTCCCACCTCTACCTCTGAGAGCTGAATTATAAGAGTGTACCACCACACTTGGTTTGTGCAGTGCTGGGGATCAAACCCAGGGCTTCATACTTGTGAGGCAAACGTTCGCCCAACTGAGCTATCTATACCACAGGTCTCTCTTATTCCTTATAGACAATTCTCTCATAGCCTTTTCTTTCCTTAAATTCCTAACATCATTTGGTTCTGCTCTTTCGGTTGATGACCTTGCTTCTTATGGTACAGGGAAGAAGGTGCAACAGAGAGACTGCCCATCCCCTACCTACATCTCAAACTCTCTGCTTTCCCTCCGAGGATAAGCTGCAGCGCTCTGATATAAAGCTGACCTAAGCCTGACCTCTGAATCCTTCTCACCTCAAGGATGTTGTTCTTTGCTGACTTAGCGCACAAACACTCTGTGTTGGCTCTCAAACTTGGGACAAACAGCTAATTCTGGTGTATATTCAACATATCAAAGCGTACCTGGTCAGCCGGTTCTCCCAGCATCCCTCAGTTCCTACCTGTTACAGGGTGCGGCTGGCATACCCTGCTCTTTACCCTAAACTTCTCCAGTCCAGTGGCTGGGCAGCCCTTCCCCCAACTGCCTTTCCCTACATCATCCAGCCATTTTGGTGACCTGGTCCTTTTGTCTACCCTTTACCCTCCCTGGCCTTTTGGTCTTCTGCTTCTCCCCTCTTCCCTCCTCTCACATCCCTCCCCCCTCTCCCCTTCACCCCTTTTCCCTTTCCTTTCCCACCTCCCCTCTCCTCTTCCCCCTCTCCCCTCCTCCCTCTCCTCACATGGTCCAGCCTACTGCAACCATCCTGCGTAAGTGGCGACATCCTCTGAGATCAGTCTCTGTCCCCTTCCCCTGCTTACTTATCCCGAATGACATTTATCATCACCTAACATACTATGTACATATCCCTGTCTTGTGAGTACAAATCATCTAAAGAGCAGGACCTTTGCTTCATTCATGGCTGTGTGCTCAGCGCAAGGCTTAGCATGTGATGGCAGCTCGACGAATATTTGTTAAATGAATAAACGAATTCTTTTTCCTGAGAGTGAAAGGATTGTGTTTACTATATTTAATTTTTTGAGATGAGGTCACATTCTGTAGCCTTGGTTGTCCTGAAACTCACTCTGGTTGCCTAGAATGGCCTCAGGCTCCCAGAGATCCCCGACCTCTAATTCCCAAGTCCTGAGACTAAAAGGCTTGTGCCATATGTGCCTAGCTACACTTAGTCTTTAATTCAATTTAATTGTTGTTAAATGTGGCTAAAACTGAAGTCTAAAGGGCTGGGATACAGTTCAGTTGTTAGAGCACCTGCAATAGATTAAATTCCAAACACTACAATAATAACAACAGAAATTTGAAGTAGAGATCTACTTCATCTTTCCGTTGACACCCGGCAATACCGCTGTTACTCATTGACTAAGCCCTCATTTAAGGATGGTGTGGAATACTGCTTTGTTATTTATAGCATTTCCAAGGCTCTATCTCTAAGTTCTCTATTCCAAGCTATTGACCTATTCTTCTATCCTCTATCCCAACAATTTGGTGTTTTATTTTTCATGGCACTGCAAAAAGACTTTACCTGTTAAGGCATGAATTGCTTTATTTTATTTCTATTTAGCAAAACTGTTCATTTGCTGTTCTCAAAGTTTCAATTTTCCATATGAAGTCCATTAAAACGACAACTATCAGGCCCAGCCTAGTGGTGCTTTTCTATGGTCCTGGCCCTTACAAGGCTGAGATTGGAAGACCATAAATTTGCAGCTAACCTAGATTATATAATAGGGGCTGGAGAGATGGCTCAGCGGTTAAGAACATTGTCTGCTCTTCCAGAGGACCAAGGTTCCATTCCCAGCACCCACATGGTGGCTCACAATAGTCTGTAACTCCAGTTCCAGGGGATCTGATATCTTATTCTACCCTCTGTCTATGAGAACACTAAGTACAAATGTGGTGCACAGATGAATATATGTGTGTGTGTGTGTGTATATATACATATATATATATATATATATATAAGCATAAAATATTTTTAATAGATGAATATTTTGACATATTAAAATAGGACAGATAAGTATATTTATGCTGTTGAGTCTTCTCAGATATGGAATATCTCTTCACTTCTTCAGGTCTTCATTTTGCTCTTATATACATTCTCTCTCCTTAAAGATAGTGAGAAAACTGGACATAGAGAGCCAGCTCAGTAGTTAAGAGTGCTTGCTGCTCTTCCAGAGTGCCTGGCACCCAAAGGCACTGCATTCACAAGCACAAGCCAACAGTCAGACACACACACAATTTAAGATAAAAATAAAACTCTTCAAAATAGATACTGAAAAATTCTGTAATAGTTTTTATTCATATGTCCACACATATATGTCAAGTAGTACCTTTTGCTTTAATATTTTTAGCTAGAATTGTGTGTTATGGCAATACTGTTGATTTTTACATCTTCATCTGAGTAGCCTTCCCAACTAATTTCTTTTTATAGATGTTATACATCAGCAAAGATTTCACTCTGTCTTTATCTTAGTGTGCTATACTGTTACGTGGTAGGGTACTTAACTCAGTATAGTGTTAAGTGGTAAAAATACTGTGTCATATCCTGCCTTCATTAGGAGTACAGTTAGGATTCACCATTAGGTAGCACATACAGTAGATGTTGAATTGGGGGTCTGTATTGGGTTGGGGAAATCTCCTCTTAATCCCATTTTTAAAGTTTCTAAAATTAGAAATAAATGTTTAAAAACCTAGATAAGACATTTGCTTCTACTGGGATATCACGTGAAGACTCTGCTGGGGAACTGGATCATGATAAATTTGCCATTGGTGAACGAACATCCCTTGAATTCTTGAGACGACTGCATGGCTGGGATTTAATTTGCGCAGACACAATTATAACAACTTTGTGGGTTTTGCATCTATACTTATCACTGAATTTGACACAAATTTTCCTTCAGGTTTTAAATTAATCGTTTAAAAGTGAGATGGGGGGTCAGATGCTACTTGGGTGTACACAGCCACAAGAGAAGATCATTTCAGCACATGCAGTTTAAAAACAAAGATAATCTTCAAACCATAGCTTTGCAGGAATCCACCAGAGAGGTGAAGCAGCCATGCGCAAAACATTCAGAGGAGGGGTGGCAAAGGCCTTCGGATAAAAGGTGACACACATGACCTAGTTCACTTTTGTCGGTACATGGGAGCAAGAGGCGACAGCCACAGAAGTGGGAAAGGGAAGCCATGAAGTTTTTAAAGAGTTTGTAAAGGCCGTAGCTCTTACCACCAGGCCTCAGCTTTGGCATTATTGGCAATTTGTGCTGGATAATTATAATTATTTTGTACAGAAGTTTGTTCCATGCACTGCAGTGTGTTTAGCAATATTGCTGGCGTGTACCTACTGCATGCAGTAGTACTTCCTCTCCCACTTATGACTACCAAAAAATGTCTGCAGACATTGCCGAACATCTTCTGAAAGACACGCCTGTTGCGGATAGCCCTGGGGCTAATTAAATTTGTTGTTAATTCTGTTCTCCTGTGAGGGGCTGAGAACAAGGAATGAGTCAGCACTCAGGTGATTTCCTGTAAACCTACTTCCCACCTTAATTTATAAATAAAGGCTAGAGCCAGTGATTGGGCGGAGAAAGAGGGGAAGGTGGAGCTAAAGGTTTGGGGAAGAGAAAAAAAAAGAAGAGAAAGAAGAGAAAAGGAGAGAAAAAGAAGGACGAAGAGGAGGAGGTGGGAGGAAAGCAGAGCAGAAGCCCCTGGCCTGGAGAAACCACAAGTTCTAAGGGGTCTCTTATATGGGGAAGATGGTAGTGTAGCGGTAGATCTGCCCAATCTAGGCGCACGGCATGTATTCATATTAATTGAGTTGTGTTTTCATTCCCTGGGCTTATTTGGGTTGGAGATTTACTGCAACTCACGCCACCCCCTCAGTTAAGGACCACAGGTTTTAGAACAAGGAAACCAAGATATAAGGAAGTCCTCACTCACGTGTGACTTCTTCCCATGGACCCACCATCATCCCACAACCTCCAAAACAGCACCGCTTGCTGGGGACCAGGTGCTCAAACACATAAGCCTATGGGACATTTCAAATCTAAACAATAAAAGATCAAATTATTTAAAATCATAATTAGCCGGGCGTGGTGGTGCATGCCTTTAATCCCAGCACTCAGGAGGCAGAGGCAGGCAGATTTCTGAGTTCGAGGCCAGCCTGGTCTACAGAGTGAGTTCCAGGACTGCCAGGGCTATACAGAGAAACCCTGTCTTGAAAAATAAAATAAAATAAAATCATAATTATATGCATGGTAACACAGAAGTCCAAAAAGATAGGGTAAAAAATGAAAGGCAGGGCTTGAAAGGGGAGCCCCAAATTTAAAAGGAGAGATCATCAGATTAGATACAAAATATGTCCAACCAATATGTTGTTTCTTAGGAGGTCACTATGAATTCAAAGAGGTGCTGGAGAGACAGATCCACCGATATAGTGTCTGCCTGCAAGAATAAAGATCTGAGTTGGATTCTCAGGTCTCATACTAAAAATCCAGGAGTGGTGGCACATGCTTGTACTCCTGCATTGGAGAGGCAGAGACAGGCGGATCCCTGGGGATCGCTGGCCAGTCAGGTTAGCCTAATTGCTAAGCCCCAGGCCAGGGAGAGATGCTGTCTCAAAAACTGAGGTGGACAGTGTCTGGGGAACAGCACCCAAAGTTGACCTTTAGCCTCTGTGCTCTTCTACACACACACACACACACACACACACACACACACACACAAGAAATATGGGACCAAAACAGATTTAAAATAAAAATGGGCAAATAGAAATTTTGTAAGCACTAATTAAAAGAAGCATGATGGAGCTGTATCAGTATTGAAGTTGACTGATTTCAAAATAAAGATTACCTGGGGATAAAAAAGAAATATTATATAAAGATCCCTGTCAGTTATGGTCCTCACTTAGATGAAATACCTAAGAGGAACAGCTTAGGGGAGGAACGGTTTGCTTTTCCTTTTTAAAAAATTATTTTAAGGTGCATCATGGTAGCCAAGGCATGACAGAGTCCACAGCAACAGCAAGAGGCCAGATCTCTTGTGTCTTGGTGGTTCAGGATGCAGGCAGGAAAGGACCAGGAATGGAGCAGGGTTTCCAACCTCACAGTCCCATCTCAGTGACCCATCTCTGCCTGCCAGGGTGCCACAGCCTCCAAACGCAACACCACTAACAGGGGACCAAGCATTCAAACACATTTTAGGTCCAAACCATAATAAGATCAGATCTCCAAAAAATATAATGTATATGCATCGAAGAAACAAAGTCCAAAAAAAAAAATAGGGAAAGATTAATGAGTTGGAAAAAGACATAAAAAAAAATGTTACTCACAAGGGAAGACAGTTGCTGACATAACAAGGGAACAGAAAATCAATAAGGACAGAGAAAACCTAGAGAACACCATCAATTCTACCTGACTGACAGGCAGAGACCACACCTCCCCGAAGAGACGCATCACATTTTCCCAAAGTACACTTGGACCCAATGTCACAGGAGATGAGATCCTAAGAGATAAAGCAAACCCCAGTAAGTATGATTACTTTTATTTTATTATTGTATGTGTTGAGTGTTTTGCTTGCATCTTATGTCTGTGTACCACATTCATGCAGTGCCAGAGGTGGCCAGAAGAGGGTGCTAGATCTTCTGGGACTGGATTTACTGAACGTCATGAGCTGTCAAGTATATGCCGGGAATTGAACCTGGGTCCACTGGAGGAATACTCAATGCTCTTAACCACTGAGCTATCTCTCCAGCTCTGCACCTCTAGGCTGCCACCATCCCCAACAAATTTAAACTGGTTTCAAATCATACCATCATGTTCTCCAGCCCCAACAGTTTTAAACTGGGAGGAGATAAGATACCTGAGGAGACCTTGACTATCTGGAAAGGAATCGGCATATTGTTGAGTATTCGTGCCCCCAGAGAGTTCTTCATTAAATGAAAGTGGAAAGACATCGCTATTGTGTATGACCCACAGGGGCTGAGTGGGTCTCTCTTTTCCAAAAACAGATTTTGTAAGAGAAGACGATCCATTTCTTGCTGTGAAACCATCTTACTCTCATGCATTTGAGAAGAGACGGAGGGGTGAAACTGAACTATTGATTTGGTCCCTAATGATTTTGATTCTCTCTCTCCTTTTTAAGGCCTTGTTATTATGCATACTCAGCCCCTCTCCCACCTCCGCCCAGCCACAGGCTTATGCTGCATGGTCTTACTATGTAGCTGAGGCTGCCTCAGCCTCTCTGGTGCCTGAGCTCCACCATAACTTGCTTGATATTTTTCCTCAAGTCTCGAGACGCTCTGGCCTTGCTCCCACCCCTACGACTTCTCTCTCATGTATCCTTTAGGAAGGTGGGGGAGAATAACAGGGCCCTCGCTGGAGATATCGGGATGGTGGCAGTTCTCCTCTCAGGATGATGGGAGAGGACTGTGCTGCCTTGAAAAGTCTTGATGGGAACAGGAGACCGAAACAGAAAAGCATTTTAGGGACAAGGACACTGCAAAGAATAGTTCCATTCTTGTCCTTGGTCAGAAGCCAAAATTGTCCTTGGCTCTGTCCTATGCAGAGACCAGGAGTCCCAGAAGGCAGCTTGGCTCTTGTCCCCTTGCCTTCAAATTGTATGTGAGGGTGAGGCCAAACTCCAATTCCTCCTGGCAAGCACTTTGGAACTGGGGCTCTGGAGTATCATGAAGAAAATAGGTTATCTCTATCCCCCAACTTTAGTCCATGTTGTAAGAAGTTTTAGGGTATCAATTCTAGAGAGGGGTGATGCTCAATAGCTAGACAGAGAACAGTAGTTTAGGAGGACAGTTTGAATAGACTCCTCCCTCAAGGTTAGCTTTGGACTCCACTCCCATTTACCTGGTAACACAAGAAGCAAACATCAACTTTTCCACTCCTTAATCCTCCTGATCAAAAGAACAGAAATATTCAGGAGATCAGAATTCAGATCTGCCCCGAAGATTAGAACTTCCACATACTGTAATCTCCCAGGAGTTAATCCAGTTTGAGTTGTCAATAGCCTGGCCCAAGAACCACCAGCCCCACCCCCGGTGAAGCTAATTCACCTGAAGACGAAGTAGGCCATGAGAGAAACACTGATCCCCTTAATGAGATAGTGTGTTTACTCTTCCCTGAGCCCGGCCCCTGGCAGCTTCGAGCAGAGACTTCACCAGAAATGAACTTGTCAGGACCTTATAAGAAAACAGCTTCCATGCCCAAGATGGACCCAGGCTGGAGCTATGATGATTAAGGTGTAGGTCTGGTCTTGGTTGGGCGCGTGTTCCATTCTTTGGTTGCTGTTGCTCACTCTGGATCCTATGTAACTTTGGTGGCTCTGCATTCCTGGTAAAGAGTGCTTCTATGGGTCAATGGATGCCACAAAGCTTCCTAAGTAAGACCCTGACTCAAAAACAAACACAGGAAGGAAGAAAGGAAGGAAGCAAGCAAAAGAGGCAGGATTGTTTCAACTTCAAGGTCAGCCTGATCACACAATGAGATTTATCTCAAAAGAGAGAGATGGGGGAGGGGCTATAATGATGGCTCCTCCGTTAGGAGTACCGCTTGATGCTCTTCCAGAAGTCCTGGATTCAATTCCCAGCATCCACGTGGCTGCTCATATCCATCTGTAATCCCAGTTCCATGGTATCTGAGGCCCTCTTCTGACCTCCTCAGGCACATAGTGCCCAGATACACATGCAGGCAAACACTCATACACATAAAATAATAGAATATATGAATTGAAGTAGAAACTTAAAAGGTTCTTTGGAAAGTCGGTTGGATGGGGCTTTGCTGGGGCAAACATTGTGAAGGAACGTTTTGTTAAAGAGGACACAGGCGTGAAAGGCTAAGGTAGACTCGTGAAGGAACTCTACTGAATTGGACTTCTGGTATATCCATGAAGTGTTGTGAGTGGACTGGGCTGCCTGCTAACCTATGAACTGAACTGCTAATTTCCAGACAACATTGATGAGAGTTTCTCTTAAAAAAAAGAAAGGAAGAAAGAAAGAAAGAAAGAGAGAGAGAGAGAGAGAAGGGAGGGAGGGAGGGAGAGAAGAGAAGAGAAGAGAAGAGAAGAGAAGAGAAGAGAAGAGAAGAGAAGAGAAGAGAAGAGAAGAGAAAAGAAAAAGAAGAAAAAAAGAAAAAAAAACCTTTCTAAACAGGTCCACTTCCTCCCACCCTGGTGAGCGGTGGGCTACAAGAAAGAAAGGTTAAAGCATTTAAAAACCATCATTAAAAATAAGATTTTTTAAAAAAATTAAAGTTACATATGAGATATTCCATCATGAATGTGAATGCGTCTTTCTATCTAGAAAGATAAAGCCCGAAGATTCCTGCCCTGACAGTCCGGTGCTGGGAAAAGTACAACTTTAATGCACGAGAGAAGCTCTCTCACGACCTCATCGTGGGAGCAGATCAATGAAAGACAAGGAAAGTCAGAGCCAGACTTTAATCAAGATGTCGAGAGTAAAGTCACATGTACGCATAAATGTCAAAAGCTATTTGCATTGAAAATGTTTACGTCCCTCGCTTTGATGAGTCCACATTTTGGAATATTGCTAGAAGCATGATACTAAATCCCCTAAGGAACTTCTTGGTAAATATATTCACCATAAAATGATTCACCATAGCAAAACTGAAAAAAAAAATCTGTCTAAATACTCAACACAGAGCCGCAGTCAGGAAAATAGAATATTTGTATTATAAAATTACTGGGTCTGGAGGCTTGCCTTGTCTATATTTTACAATATGCTACGTTCTATTTCAATTTTATATTACAGCATAATGACTTTACTACCACAAAGATGAGCTAGACACCACTACCTAGCCTGATATTACCTGTCAGCATTCATTAAAGCTATAAAATAAAATAAAATTTTCATTTCTCTCCTGCTGGGCAATTAAGACATTTTAATTCTTTTAAAAATTATTTTATGATTTCATGATATTCTTTGATCAATGTTCCCCCATACAGCAACATTTTTTTTTAATTGATGTCATGTTTATGGTGTGACCAGGAGTCAGAGGACAACTGATGTGAATTGGTTCCAGGGATTGAACTGAGGTTCCCGGGCTTGGCAGCAAACACCAAACTCACTGAGTCACCCCTTCCATCCGCTCTTATCCTCTTCCCTCTCCCTCCAAATCCATTCTTCTTCCTGAGGCCCCCTCCTGCCTTTCTGCCGTGTGTGTGTGTGTGTGAGTGTGTGTGTGTGTGTGTGTGTGTGTCTGTGTGTCTGTGTGTCTGTGTGTATGTGTACCTGTGTGTGTGTGTATGTATGTCTCTGTGTATATCTGTGTGTGTGTGTCTGTGAGTTTGTCAGTGTGTGTTTGACTATGTGTCTCTGTGTGTGCCTGTGTGTCTGTGTGTGTGTGTATGTCTGTCTGTGTATACCCACTACATTTAATTAGTGCTGCCGGCAGAGATCATGGGTGGGGGGTTATTTGCTTGAGTGAGGGCCATGTACCAGTGGCTACACCATTGAGGAATAGAACTCACTCTCCTCCTATGACCTTTATCTACAGCTCCCTCAGGAGGGGTGGGGCCTTCTGAGTCAGACCATCTTCCACCTGTGAATGTTGATGGGCCCAGGCTTGTGCAGGTAGCTAGCCACTGATGCTGTGAGTTTATAGGGGCAATGGCCATGTCATGTCCCAAACCACTTTACAGCACTCCTTCCAATTCACCAGCACTTACATTCTCTCTGCCCCTCTGATAGCTCCTGAGCCTTGGAGAGGGTGATGTAGAGTCCCATTCAGTAGCTTTCAGCATTAAAAATGTTGTAAAGAGCAGGATGCAATTACACACAACCCCAAAGTTATCCTGCTGGTGCAAATATCTAGAGGTAAGATACAACTGAATTGTAAATATAGCGTTCAAGAAGAGAATAAACAACAGGAATATAAAGGAGACATCATAAAATAATAGGGTGACTAATAATAGTAGGAAATACTACCAGGTGTGATGGCACACACCTTTAATCTCAGCACTGAGGATAACTAGGACTGTCTCAAAATTAAGTATATATATATATCCCTATGAAAGGCCCAGGAAGCCTCCCCAGACAGCCCTGCTTCCTTCTCTGCCCTAAGCAGTCTTGGCTAGCTTTCTCTCTCTCACTTGCCCACATTCACTCACTCACCTTTCCATCACTGACTCCCCTCCAGCCCTCACATCTACACCTCCTTCTGCTTGGACCACTCTTGCAGATCTTTTAGGTCTTGGCTCCCAATCACTCCCCCAGAGACCTCGCCCTCCTCTTCCTATACAATATCACCCTTCTTAAACATTGTCCTGTTCAGAAGTTACAGCTGAGGGTCCATAATTGAAGGAAAATATCAAATACCAAGCAACATAATAAGATGTAAAGCAGATAAATCCATTCTTTGGAAGAGTCAAAGTGCAGGAATGACTTGAGAGAAGTCCTAATGGACCAGTCCAGCAAGAAGAAATGTGGCCTATACAGAATAAATGCAGTGCAAGACACAGCAATGGGCCAGGAGAACAATAAAGAAAGTTGGCAAATCTATCACTCAATGGATAATAAATCATGACTATTGAGAGGCTAAAAGCCTGGGGAACTGAAATACTAGACAACAGTAATGTGGCCTTAGGAAGAAAACATGCAGATGGAGATACAGGCAGCCTGGTTTTCTTTGAGAGAAGAAAAACATTACAATTTAAACTAACGGCTGACTTTAATTTTTAAAAAAAGTTAAAATCCTGGGGGGGGGGGTGTCCAGGTGATGGACCACTAACCTGACATTCATGAGGCTTTGGGTTCAACCCCAAGAACAAAGAAACAAAGGGAGAAGTACTTAGTCATAAAAAAGGTAGAAATAGAATATATTACTTCTAGGGGCTGGAGAGATGGCTCAGCGGTTAAGAGCACTGACTGTTCTTCCAGAGGTCCTGAGTTCAATTCCCAGCAACCACTTGGTGGCTCACAACCATCTGTAATGGGATCTGATGCCCTCTTCCGGTGTGTCTGAAGACAGCTACAGTGTACTCATATAAATAAAATAAATAATTTTTTTTTTAAAAAAAGAATGTATTACTTCTAAACCAATAGAGAAACCAAGAATTTTTTGTTAATTTTACCAACAGAAATATAGAGCTGGAGACTTCCCGTGTAAGTTGACAGACTAGAAGCTGTATCTGAGTAAGTGAGATATCACAGTTCAGAGAAGAATCAGTGAAGTGGGCGCTTACCACCAAGTCCAACAATGTAGATTTGATCTCTGGATCCCATATGGTGGAAGGGAGAGGACCTAAGGGTTGTCCTCTGACCTCCATGAGCTCTATAGCATGTGCGCACGTGCACACACACACAAGCACACACACACACACCATGGCAAATAATTGAACAATCAAACATATAAATAAACATGACTTTTTTTTAAAAGGCTAGAAAAGAAGTAAAAGAGCTGGGGCTAGCGGAACTACTCCAGTCTCCGGCCACCAACTCCTCAAGTCACCAGCATTTACAGTGACCTGCTCCCAGCACAGATCTGACAGGCACAGCTGCTGCCACACAGGCACCGCTGATAGTGTTAGCTGTCTTTGCCAGAACCCCACCTGCAGGAAGGGTACCAGAAGTTTCCCAAGGAGAAGGCTGTTGAAAACAAGCCCAAAAAGCACACTGGCACACAGTAGGCACACGCATGTGCAGAATTGTGACCAGTGAGCCCAAACCTGAGAGGGGGAAAAAATGACTTTCTCTAATATTGCTGGTGAACACTACCAGAATCACTGATGTGTGCTTTGGAGCCTGGCACAGTATTCTGTGTTCCACAGAGGTACCCAGGTGAGCAAAACCTTCCACCCTGATTCAGAGCCTGAGTCATAGAAAGCCCTGGCTCATGGAAAGTTTGATCCATGACTCACCAGGGACAAGGCTATAGTTTGCTGGGGAAGAATGGGGTCTGACCAGACAATTCTGACAGAAAGCAATCTACACTTACAATGAGCCTTTCTATCAAGAAAGACACGCTGCTGTCACCTGCCTGGATTGCTGAGAAGAGCCATCCTCTCTCCCACTTGTGAAGACTGATACAAACGGTAATCCTGGGACGACAGAAGCCACGCCGTTACAGTGAGGCTGAAATGCTGGCTGAGAAAATTGTCCTGGTTAGGATTTCTATTGCTGTGGTTAACCACTGTGACCGAAAACAGCTTGGGGAGAGAACGGTTTGCCTCAGCTTATGGTTCATAGTCCTTCATGAAGGGAATGCATGTAGTTAACTCCAGGCAGGAACCTGGAGGCAGGAACTGAAGCAGACGCTTGGGGAAGTGCTGCAGACAGGCTTTCCCCTCTTGGCTTTGCACAGCCCGCTTTCTTATAATCAGGACTGTCTTCCCAGGGATCGTACATCCAGTGAGCTGGGTCCCTCCACATCAATCATCAATCAAGAAAATTCCCCATAGACTTGCCCACGGTCCAGTCTCATCAGGACAGTTTCTCAGTTGAGGTTCTCTTCTCTTAAAGGACTCCAGATTGTGTCAAGTTGACAAAAGACTAACCCATATGAGTATAATAGCACTTTCTACTTCATATTATTGCCTGTGTTTTTAATTCTTAGTTTTGGAGAGTCTTTTCTTCATCTGTTGTTATTTATATTCTTGAATAATGAAGCTACTGTGTTTTTATTTCCATCTCTCAGGAAAGACCTCCACTTTTCTACACCTACTTTTTTTTTTTACATATTTCATCAGCTCTTACATCTGTCTTTTACCTGTTTCTGTGGTCACAGTGCCTCTGCTCCCTCTCACACTGCTGTGCTCCAGGCTTGCCCTCTCTCCCAGCCTTATTCCTTCCCGTGTAAGCTCGTTGTTTCACTACTTAAATATTGATGTCCTTAGCACTAAGGGACACATTCCCCAACTAGGACATTAATAAAGCTGTCTCTGAGCCTTATTGAGCACACAGGTGAACTTGCCAAGTGTCTCCTGCTGCCAGTCAACATTGAGACTGCTGGTGAATCGATGAAGGGAACTGCAGCTGTCTCTTCCATCAACAGCAACAGGAAACATAGTTCCTAGTGAAGACAACCCATCAGAACGACTGACATAAACAAAACCAAGGAGCCAGAGGACTGGGAAAGGGCAGAAGTGGAAGACTCACCCATCCATAGATGCACAAAACACAACAAAGAGCACAAAGGCTGTGGTGAAAACCCACAACCCCACAGCTCCCCAATAATGGAAGTGAGACACTGAGAGGGCTGATAATGAATTTAGAGTCTTATTTTTAAAAGGACCAGTGACCATAAGAGGACTCAAATAAGTGGGTAAAGCAAGGAGATCAATTTAAGACTAGGACAAGAAAAACAATTGCTGAAAAAGGGGAAGAAAGAAAGAAAGAAAGAAAGAAAGAAAGAAAGAAAGAAAGAAAGAAAGAAAGAAAGAAAGGAAGGAAGGAAGAAAGGAAGAAAGAAAGAAAGAAAGAAAGAAAGAAAGAAAGAAAGAAAGAAAGAAAGAAAGGAGAAGAGAGAAAGAGGGAGGGGGAAGGGAGAGAGAGGAAAAAGAGTCAACCACTCAAATAAGAAACACAATAGAAAGCATGATCAACAAACAAGATCAAACAGGAGAATCAGATTAAAGAGCGGAGGACAGATTCAAGATGATCGTATAGTCAAGGCGTTATGCAACAGAACACAACACTGTTGGGGGTGATCCAACTTCCAAGGAGTTTGAAATATAGTCAAGAGACTGGACCTAAGAACTCACAGACTAAAAAGATCACAGACAAAGTCAAAAGGTGTAGATAATTTAGTTAACGAACTTATAGGAGGAAAATTCCCAAACCTAGAAAAAGAAATGGACATCTAAACACAAGAGCCATGTAAACAATAAACATGAGCAGTAAACCACCTCCCCATGACATCTCATAGTCAAAAATGCAAAACAAAGAAACAGTATGACAAGCTCTGAGGGGAAGAAAACACCAACAACACATCATCAGAAACATCACAATGTCAGAGCTTCACCAGCAACCCTGAAAGCATAGCATGGTATATTTAAACCTCTGAGAGTAAACGACACAACCAAAATGGCTTTATCTAACACAGTTACCTCTTTAAATTGATAGAGAACTGAAAATATTTGAAGACAAAACGAAATTAAGCCAACGTGTAGCAATGAAGCCAGCACTGTGGAAAATGCTTAAAGAAATAGTATACAGAAAAAGAGGAGGAAGTCTCGCCTGCAAGAAAGTTCATCCCCTGAGAGGAACGGATAATGAAAGAGCAGGAGAGATCCAACCCAACCATGCCCAACATAGCAAACCAGAAAACTGCTAACACTAACAGAGTAGGAATGAGAGAAGCACAGGTAATCTGACTGACCAGGACAATTAGCAAAATCATAGGAAATACCAAGCTCATCCCAATAACAACCTTGTTAATAAATAATCCATCAATAAAAATGTAGACTAAATGAATTTAAAAATATATAAGATCCAATATCTGTGGTACCCAAGAAACTCACTTAACTTGGAAAGACATCCCAAAACTGAATCAAATGCTGGAGAGTTCTAACAGAAGATACAGCAGCCTATAGGCTGATTCTTCCATCTGATTAAGTATACTTCAAGCAGAACTGGTCAGAAGAGAGTTTTAAAGGCCACTATATATTAATAAAGGAAACAAACCATCAGGGGCATATAACAATTATAAGGACTTATGCAACAAACATTGGGGCTCTCAGTTTTTTTAAACAGATACCAAAGGAATAAAAGGCCATGCTGGTCCTGATGCAGAGGTAGTGAGGAGCTTCTATACCCTCCTCTCGTCATGAGATAGGTCTTCTAAAGTAAAATCAGTAATGAAGCCTCACAGCTAAATTGGATCATAGAACAACTTGATTAAAAGGTATTTCTGGACTATTCCATCCAAAAGTTAAGAATACACACTCTTCTCAGTGACAGATGGAGCCTTCTCTAAAATTGATCACATCATAGGCCACAAAGCAAACCTTAAGAAGTACAAGAAAAAAAATTCAAAATCATTCCTGGCTCCTTATCAGACCACAGTGGAATAAAACTACAAATCCACGGCCATAGAAACCACAGCCATAGCAACCACAGTCATAGCAACCACAGTCATAGCAACCACAGCCATAGCAACCACAGCCATAGTAACCACAGCAACTACAGAAATACATGGAAAGTGAAGAAAACAGTTTTGAATGAACAGTAGGCTACTGAAGAAATCAAAGATTAATTCCGAGTCAAAGTCACACACAGCCCAGAGAACCTCTAGAACACAGCCAAGAGTTCTGAAAGAAAGAATTAGCAGTAAGTGCTCATGTTGACATTAGAGACCCCTCAAGCAAATGACCTAATGATGCCCCTTCAGGCTCCTTCAGATAAACAGGAAGAAGCCAAACCCAAGCCCAATACACAGTAACAAACATAAGATTAGATTTTAAAACACACACACACACACACACACACACACACACAATAAATACTAAGAGAACGATACATAAAATCTTTCAAACAGGGCCTGGAGAGACGGCACAGAAGTCAAGAGCACATACAGCTGGCACATCTGGCAGTTCTCAACCACTTATACATCCATCTTTGTGGGAACCCAGTGTTTCTAGCATCTGTGTGCACCATATAAGCATGCAAATATCCAACACACACACACACACACACACACACACACACAGGGAGGGAGGGAGAGAGGGAGGGTGGGGGATGGGGGAGAGAGAAAGAATTTTAAAGTTCTTTTAAAAAATCACTTAAGCAAATAGTTGGTTCTTTGAGACGATTGACAGTATAGCAAACCCTTAGCTAAACCAACACAAAGAAGAAGATACAAATAAAGAAACTAAGGGATTAAAGAAGAGTTGTTACAACAGATGCCAATGAAACCCAGACAATACTTTGGAAAGACTGAGAAAAGCTTTATTTTAAAAACCTGGGAAACCCAAAATAATGGCTAAATTTTCAAACTAATGTGACCTACCAATATCAAAGCCAGACTACAGAAACAATTTAAACAAACTGTTAGCAAACAATGAGATTGAAGCAGTGATTTAAGCCTCCCTATGAAAAGGCTCCCTGCAGATTCTCTGATGAATTTTATCAACACTTTAAGGCAGATCCAACATCAACACTTCTCAAGCCATTCCATCAACGAGAAAGAGAAGGAACACAACCAAACTCAAAAAGCCAGCATTACCCTAATTCCAAAGACAGATTTAAAAGATAATAATAACAAAAATCCAATAGCACATTCCAGCTCAGGGACTGGAGAGAGGACTCCAGCTAAGGCTGCTTGCTTCTTTTCGGAGAACTGGAGTTCAGTTCCCAACACCCACATCAGGTGGCTCTCCACTGCCTGTAATCCCAGCTCTAGAGGACCTGGTGGTTTCTGGCTTCTATAGGCACCTGCACTCACCACTCACCTTCACACAGAGAGACTGAGAGACAGGGAAAGAGAGGAGGGAGGTAATTTTAAAAAATACGGGCTAGAGAGATGATTCAGCAGTTAAGAGCATATATTGCACTTGCAGATGGACCCAAGTTCAATTCTGAGCATTTTTATCATGCTGTTCATAGTCAACTGTAACTCCAGCTCCAGGTGGATCCAATAACTCTGGTCCCACAACATATCTGCCTGCCTGCCGCCATGTGTTCTTCCACCAAGAAAGCCATGGACTAACGGCCTAAAGCTGTAAGCAAGCCTTCAATGAAATGTCTTCCTTTATATGCTTCCTTGGCCATGGTGTCTCTTTAGAGCAATAAGAAAACAGTAACTAAGACACCATTATCAAGTTGGTTTTATTTCAAGGATGCAGGCTGGTTCAACACACACAAATAACTAAGTGTAATTACCATGTAAATAGATATAAGGACAAAAATCACATGCTATCTTACTATATTTATGGATGCAGAAGAGGTATTTGACAAAGCTCAGCATGCCATGATGATAAAGTTCTGGAAAAAAAAAAAAAACAGAACCTACCTCAACACAATAAAGGCTATATACTCACACCAGCACTATACTAAATGGGAGAAAACTGGGGGCCTTTTCTCTAAAATCTGGACTGAGACAAGATGCCCACTCTCTCCACTCCTATTCAAAACTATGCTAAAGATCTGAGCTAGAACAATTAGATAAGAGAGATATATAAAAATAATATCAGTAGGAAAGAAGTCAGCTTACCTGTGTGTGCAAATGAGGTGGTTCTATACTCAAAAGACCCTACAGACTCCACCAGAAAACTACTAGATTAATAAACACTCTCCATAAAGATCAATAACTTAGCCAAGCAGTAGTGACACATGCTTTTGATCCTAACACTCAGGAGGCAGATGCAAGCAGATCTCTGAGTTTAAGGCCAGCCTGGTCTACAGAGCAAGTTCCAGGGCATCCAGGGCTACACAGAGAAACCCTGTCTCAACCCCCCACCCCCCAAAAAAACTAAAACAAACTCAGGAAGTGTCATATGTACCAATAAAATGAAACCAACTTGGTAGTGGTGTCTTAGTAACTGTTTTGTTTTTGCTGTAAGGAGACACCATGACCAAACAGCATACAAAAGAAAGCTTTCATTGAGGACTTGCTTACAGTTTTTGACGATTAGTCCATCTAATGAATGTGTTGAGAAAAAAATGTAAGAAAATTATCCCATTCACCATAGTGGGAAAGAAATGAGTGCCTAGGAAGTGAGAGACACCCAAGAAGAAATCAAGCCCTAGATGATGCTCTGAGATTGGGCAGAACTACTACTGCGAAAATGGCTATACTACCAAAACAATCCACACAGTCAATGCAATCCCCATTAAAATTCCAATGACAAACTTCATAGAACTGGTGTGGGGGGAGGGGGGGCGTAGGCTTAGTCAAGGACTTCCTAAATAGGACCCTAAGGTCATAGGGGGAAAACCGAGAACTGAGAAATGCAGAGGCAGGAAATTAAAATGCTTCTGCACAGCAAAGGAAACTGAGCAAAGTGGAGAGGCAGCCTACAAGATGGGAGAACAATCTCTGCCAGCCATGTTTCAGACAGGAGCTGTTTTCGTTATTAGTGATAAGACATTCTGACAAAAGCAACTTGTCTTAGGGTTCATTGCTGTGAAGAGACACTGTGACCAAGCCAACTCATAAAGGACATTTAATTGGGGCTGGCTTACAGTTCAGAGATTTAGTCCATTATCATCAGAGCAGGAAACATATAGACAGACATTCTGCTGGAGACAGAGCTGAGAGTTCTAAGTCTGGATACATGGGCAGCAGGAAGTGATAGTGATACACTGGCCAAGCTTGAGCTTCTGAGACCTCCCCCTAGTGACACATGTCTTCCCACAAGGCCACACCTCCTAATATTGCCACTCTCTATGGGCCTGTGGGCGCCATTTTACTCAAACGACCATAAAACTTAAATAGGAAAGGGTCTATTTGGGCTTGCAGTTCCATAGAGATACAATCCTCCATGGTGGGCAAGACACAACAGCAGGCACGGAAGATGCAGTGATCAGTGCAAGAGGTGGGCTCATTTCATTGCAGGCACACTCAAGAAGCAGAGAGTGGACAGGAAGTGAGGCCTGGCTGCCAAGGCTCAAGCCACTTCTGGTGACCCACTTCCCATAACAAGACTCCACCTCCTAAAGGACCCACAACTTTCCAAACAATGCTATCAGCTGGGGACCAAGTATTAAAATGTGACTCTTATGGGCAATGTTTCACATTCAAACCACAACAAGGAGTTGGTATCTAGAATATGGTTTTTTTTAACTGCAAAAATAAAATACTATAAAAACAAAACTGCAAGTCAATGAAAGAATTAATGACTAAACAGACATCTCTCAAAAGAGGACACAGAAATGGCCAACAGATATAAAACATGTTCAATGTCTCCTGTTATCAGGGAAGTGCAATTAAAACTACTTTGAGATTCCATTGTTGTGATTTAACATAAGACAAGACACCAAATGCTGGCAAGGATGTATGGAAGGGATGCTGATGGGTATGTAAACCGGTACCCTGAGACCCAGCTACATTGTTTGTAGGCACACACCTAAAGGACTGTACATCATACCACAAAAATAATTGTATGCCCGTGTTTATCACAGCAGCAAAGAAATGGAATCAGCCTAGATACCCATCAACAGACGAATGGCCACAGAAAATGTGGTGTGTATGCACATGGAATTTTATTCAGCCTAAAGAAGAATGAAAATTACAGGGAAAATGCTGGACCTAGAAATTAGGATATTAAATAAGTTAGCCCCCAACTCAAGAAGGAAAATATTGTGTGCTAATCTCACATGGGGCTCCTAGGTTTTAATTTTATGTATATGTAGGTATGTCATAAAATGCAGAAGAGACACAGGAGAGGAACAGAGGGTCTGAGGAAGAGGAAAGAGTAAGAGAGCACATATGGCATGGAACATGGGAAGTGGTTACTGGAGGAGCAGGGCCTGAGGAAAGGGGAGAAGGAGAATCAGCAAAAGCAAGTTATAAATGGAAGGTGCCATGGCTTTGTATGATATCTTAATCAATAAGAAAAAAGGGGGACCAGAACTGGTCACATTGTCTCACTTCTGTAATCCTAGCACTGGAGAAGCTGAGGCAGGAAGATTGCCATAAGTTCGAGGTCATCCTGGGCTCATTCCAGGCCAGTCAGGGTTACATGTGAGACCCTGTCTCAAAATGAAACAGAAGAAGGGTCATTTCTCCCTTCCCTTTCCTCCCTCCAACCTCGCCCTCCTTGCTCTCTTTCAAATTCATGGCCTCTTTTTTCATTAATTGTTGTTATACACACACAAACACACACACACACACACACATGCATAAGTACAGCTTGCACAGTCTGTATGTTCCTTGTATGTTTGTTTTGGGGGCTGACCACTGGCACTGGATAACCACCCCACCAGGATGCTCTTCCCTAGGGAACACCATTTCTCCCACCCTCGGCATTTCCTGGTTGCCAGGTTGAGGTCTCCTAGGCTTGTTAGATTTTTTTTTTTTTTTTTTTTTTTGTAAAAAGGAGAGAGGTGGAAGGACAAGATGGTGAGAGGGGTGCACTGGTGGAGGGTCTATGAGTTAGGAGGGAGAGCTGATGGTAAATATTAAGATACATTGTATACATGGGTGATACTGTCCAAAGAATGAATTAAAAATACCTTTTCAAAAATGAGCGTGAGAGGAGTCTTAGATCAGATTTCTCTGAATCCTACTAAGTACTGCTTATAAGACACTCCTCAAATGAAATGATTTACAAAGAGTGACATGGCGTTCGTTCATTCCTGTCTTCCCCAGTTACTTCCAAAAGACAGGCTGTGATGAAATATCCCTGCACCAAAAGGTTAGTAGATGAAACCCACTGCTGGCAGACATCAGGGCATCAAGTAGATACAACAGTAATCCAGGAATGACGCAAGTCAGAGGAGCCTTCTTTTCAAACCAGGAAGACTTGGAAGGCGTTACTGAGGAAGGGCTGTCCTCACACATTGAGGGGAACATGACAATCTTCATCAAAGCCCATCTCCAGCAGTGGGAGGCATTCTAACAAGCCAGTTAGGGTGTGTGCTTTCAGCCTTCAAGTTTTAAAGCTCTTCCATGATTTCAGGACAACTTTGACAGACTGAGACAGCTCCTGCATATCCTCTTAGTCAATACAAACTGTCTCATAGACTTATGGCCCACACAGTTACAACTGTGGAAAAGAAGGGATTTGGTCAGTGGGAGCAAACACAGAGTGACCTGTACCCCTCTTGGGCACATTTCATCATCCATAAAGCCACGTGGTGATGTATGCTTCTGTGGTTTCGAGTAGACTGAAGTAGTGCCAAAGCTGGCTGAGTCCTGGCAATCAGCAGGTACTACTAGCTAGCAAGATAAGTGCCTGCTATAGCTAGGATTGCCCCTCCTGGCAGCAAACCCCAGGGGTTACCTAGGCCATAAGAATACAGAAAGTATTGCACAGGAACCAAAAGTACAAGACTCTGGTATGGAAACCCAAATATGGTCTATTACCTTCAGTTACATATAAATGTCAAGTAGAGAGTTCCCACCAGGCTCGAAAAGAGCCCTTCCTGTAGGAGCATGGTAATGACAGAACCATTAAACTCACAGATCTGAATATTCGGAGATGGGGTAGGCATCTAGGTCTTCTCCATGGGGCATCTCCATATCCGTGCTCACTTCTCCTGTTACAGAGAGGTAGACAGTCTCTGCTCCAGGCAGAGTGCATCCTGTGAGTCTGGTCCCCACCTCTGCACTGTGAGCATGGTACTGTGGGTTTGTGGGGACATTAGAAGTATTTTCTGATTGTGCTAAATCTTTGGTAGAGTGCAGTTTACACTTGTATTTCTGGCCACCCAGGGTTTTATTTAAGGAATCTATGGGTAAGGCACAAGCACTAGGCACTATGGGAGAAGTTTAACTGCATTGAAAACAGCCTATAAGAGTTGTCATCTAGAGCTGGGCAGCGGTGGCACATGCCTTGAATCCCAGGGAGGCAGAGGCAAGCAGTTCTCTGAGTTTAAGGCCAGTCTGAGCTACAGATCAAGTTTTAGGAAACCTATCTCGAAACCCATTCCCCATCCATTGAAAAGAAAAGTTGTCATCTGGAGTAGAGTCATGGCAAAGAGAGTTACAGTGCTATTACTGCTGTGACCTCTAGAGACAGTGGGATACACCTCACTCTGCATTTGTAATAAGTGACCAAATGGCAGCCTTAAAACATTGGAGGGATTCTCTCCCACAGATGTAACTCTGTCAGCCAAAGTCTATGGGACAGTTGGCACTGACTGTGAGGACATGCTGGATGACATCACAGATCCTATGGCCTGCTCTGGCAAGTTCCAGGAGGTCCTGATCTCTTGGTGTTCACACCTTTGTCCCTTCAATGTTTTGTCATGGGTGATGTCAGATCACTTCCAAGGCTGTCAAGAAAAAGCCTATGGCTCTGTGGGATCACTCATCCTGGAGCTAACTGTCCTATCTTGAGTAACACTACAGATAAGCCAGCGTGGTAAGGAACTGACTATTGCTCAGTTACATGAACCTCCGGGAGGCAGGTGCTCTTTCTCTAGGCAAGCTTTCAAGTGATGACAGGCCCATTTGAGACTACAGACTCACAGGAGGCTCTGAAACAAAACTGTCCATTAAACTAGCATGAATTCCAGACCCTCAGATAGTGTATGAGATAGTGAACATTGGTGTTTTGGCTATTGTAGTAATAGATAATTTATGCATGATACAATTAGAAACAAATGAAGTTTAATGGCCTAAGACCCATTATGAAAATATATCTGAAACATTAAATGTATGTGTATTAGTTACTTTTATCATTGCTGAAACGAAATGCCTGTCAGGAAGCAATTTAAAGGAGATGGGGTTTATTCTGACTTACAGTTCAAGGAGAAGTCCACCATGGCGGGCAGAAGAGGGATGGCAGCAGGGACATGGGGCTGCTGGTCAGACTGATCCACAGTCAGCAAGCAGAGAGGGAGAAATGTTTGCACCATTAAAAGAGAAAGCACTGCATATAAGAATGTTGCCCCCAAAGCAATGTTTGCAAAACACGCCAACTTCTGCGTCTCCAGAGAAAAATGAAATCAAGCTCTTCTGACTGCTTCAGTCACATAAAAGTAAGCCCAGCGCTGAGGAGGCAGAGGCAGGCTCATCTCGAGTTTGAGACCATCCTGTCTACAAAGCAAGTTCCAGGATAGCCAAGGCTAAACAAAGAAACTCTGCCTCAAAGAATAAAGGAGGAGGAGGAGGAGGAGGAGGAGGAGGAGGAGGAGGAGGAGGAGGAGGAGGAGGAGGCGGCGGCGGCGGCAGGGGAGGGGAGGGGGTTGGGGGAGGAGGAGGAGGAATAAGAAGAACCAAAAGAAGAACAAGAAGAACAAGGACAAGAGAAGAAGAAACGAAAGAGTTATGTTGGTTTACAGTTTATGAAGGGATTCTGTCCTTCACATTAGGGAAGGCATGGTGGCCTGAAGCATGAGGTCACATTGCAGACACAGTCAGGAAACAGAGAGCAGACAGGAAGTGGGGAACTGTCAAATCTCAAGCTCTGCCTCCAGCCACACACTCTTCCTCTTGGAGATTCTACCGACCTCCCAAACACCACCACCATCTGGGGACCAAGTATTCAAACAAATGGGCCAATAGGGATGTTTTATACTCAAACCACAAGATCCAGTGTCACTAATCATGTTGGCTTTTGATGGCTCCAAAACAGTGCCACAGGGAAAGCTGCTGAAGACATCTGCCAGGTTCAGAGAGCCAAGTAAACTGTCCTGTCTCCTGATCACCTCTCTCCAACCCTGATCATAGAGGACGTGAGTGCAAAGAGAGCAAAAGCTCTGATGTCTCCTTCATAAATCAGACTCCTATCCTGGGACCTGGCAGAGGAGAAAAAGAAGCAAGGAGGGAAAGCCACCTGTGAATCAAACATTAAATTCTGACTTCTCTTTTGGTGGGGCATTCCTCTAGGTTATTTTTATTATGAAAGGTTTTCAGTATGTAGGGGCAGGTGCTGTTCTTTGAGAGTTAAAGTGACACACGGGACTGTTTCCAGAGAATTCTATTCAGTAAAGGAATTTTATTTCTGCTGAATAAATCTGGAAGAGATGTCAGAAAACGAGGAGGAAACGTACACACTCATAAATTCAGACAGTTTATGCATTGTGAAGGTGACGGATTCTGCTGACAGATAACTCAATAAGTCACTCACATTTTTCTAACCCAGGTGTTTAAAAGCTGCACAGGAGCCTCATACATGGCTGCTGTGAACAGGTGTGAAGCCTATGGCGGCTGCTCTGGCTATGTCCATCAAAATGGTAAAGCACACTTTGATCCAACAATCCCTTCCCAGGCGTTTTCTTAAAGCATACCCTTACCATGGGAAATGACTTGGTAAAAGGCCGTACCTGGTGGCATTGTTTGTGTATAGTGGCCTTAACACTCTATTAGTGAGGAGTAGTTGAATGTACAGTGGCATATATTGTTACATATGTAGTATATCATTTTTATATGTTTCTAAGTTAGTGCACACTGCCAAAACAAAATACCAGTGGCTGAGTGCCTTAACAAAAGCCTTGTATTTCTTGCAGTTCTGAAGACTAGGAAAGTCTGTTGAGTAGATTCCTAGTGAGGGCTGCTCTCTCAGGACCTGTTGGATTCACCTCCTGTTGTGTCCTGATGAAAGAGAGCGAGACAGAGAGAAGGACAGACATAGACAGGGGCAGAGACAGAGTTTTTTGATGCCCTCTCTTACGGGATATCTTTTGCTATAAGTCTAACCCTTGGATCTGTCCTCATGACATCATTTAGGGCAAATGATGTCTTTCCTCCAAAGAGTCACATTGCCCATTAGGACTTCAGCATAGGAAAGGGGCATGGTTAGGGCCACAGCACATGTTATAATATGTATCCAACAAAAGAAACGCAGTACAAAACTCTAAGCCATCCAAAGGCAAGGGGCTACCGGTCCAGACAGACTGTAAAGTGGAAAACATAAAGGCACCACTCGAGGTGCCAAGCAGCTGAGTGACCACCATCGGCCTTTTTCATCCTTCTACCCTTCCCACCCACTCTCGACCCTGTAAACTATACAGTGGGCTCTCTTGTCCTGAGATACAGGCTTGGTCCTCTCAGGGGGTTCTGCAGTGAGAATGCAGGGAAGGAAGGTGGTAAGGGCAGGTATTTGTGCCCAGGCGTTTTCTCTGCCCTGCCCCTCAGTAATCTATATAGCTCACACAATCACCACGACTTCTCACTCAGCTGATGCCTGTCAACCCTGTGCTTTGCCCATAGTCTGTCCACACCCTTGCCAGTGACACACATACTTAACTCCACTCACTTGATGTGTGCTATCTGATTTCTTCAGCTCTGTTTATACAGTTAGTATGTTAGCATTTATGTTCTTAAAAGTGCATGAGTGGGTGTGCATGTGTGTGCACATGTGTGTGTGTCTATCTGTGTGTGTATCTCTGTGTGTGTGTCTGTCTGTGTGTATCTGTGTCTGTCTGTCTGTCTGTATCTGTTTGTGTGTATGTGTACATGCACTTATTCATACTTAGCAAACCTCAGTAGTTGTCTTTTGGAAAGAAGCCAGTTGACTGGGGTGGGGCTCGGGAAGAGGGGTATTTCCTTCCACTGTATCTTTTTTGCTCCTCATTGAATTCCATACTATGTGCATGCATTCGTTATTCAAAAATACATTGAATTTAAATTTTAGAAAATAACTTGAGAGACTATAGTGTGGCTAGGCACCAGAAGACTCCCCAGGCAGCTTGTCCCTATAGCACCTCGGTCCCTCCTTCCATGGGAACAGCTGCTTTTCCTGGCAGATGCACCAAGCTACCAACTGAACAAAGGAAGAAGAAAGTGAACAGGTGTCTTCCAGTCTGCATAGTGGACAGGAGGCGAGGTGGTAGAAACCATTTGGGACATTAACTCTTAGACCACATGTGAGTCGCTTTCACGTCACCAAAGGCTCTGCACTTTCAGAAGTCTCAAGTTACAAACAACTGACTCCATTGCTCTTATTCAGTGGCAAAGGGAACTGCTGCTGCTTCCTCCGAGGCAGCCAACCTGCAGAGAGGGAAGGGGCAGGGGACCAATGCGGTTTGCCAGAGAAGACCCTTAGTGAGCTACTTCTACCAGCTAGATCCAACCTCCCAGTTTCCATCACTTCCTAGCAACGACTTAAAGTCATCAAGAGATTAATTCATCCATTGTTGCCCCAGCCCTCAGCTCCTCAGGATGGCCCTTGCAGGTAGGGGGTAAGAAGGTGTGGAATCAGACTCGTTTATTGCAGAACTGGAGAGTGCTTTTATACCCTCCACCCATGCCCTATTGGTCCGTGACACCTCCCCACTTGTTGCTGGCACCATCTGGTTAGCTGGTCAGGTCATGAACTCTGTCATCATTTGTCTCCATGAGCCAGGCAGATCTTAAGATTGGAAAGTGTGGATGCGGCTGTTGCACATAAGCGGGCCATTATGGGCTGCCAGTCAGGGTATGTTAACTCATTTCTCTACAATCCATAAGGTCAGAGCCCTTGGAATCAAATCCCTTCCCCAAAGCACATTAGCTGGCAGCCAAGCCTCAAATACAGGAGCCTTTGTGGGACCTCTCAGATCCAAACCGTAGCAGACGATTTTCCTCCTACTGTTTCTGGCTGGTTTGGTTTCATTTTTGTTTCGGAGAGTCCCTGGTGATCCTCCTCTCTGGCCCCCCAAGTGCTGGTATTGCGTCCAATGAGCCTTGCCTACAGATAGCGTTCTGATACTTGACGGGCAATCAAGAAATCTATGTAAGGCAGTGATTTCACAACTACTGTCGGCGATCCGTGCTTACCACATCTTTGGCCCTCCTCTGGTGGACTCTGTTCACAGAGAACAGCAGAAGCGCTTCCTCAAAGCTTTCAGTTAGGCCTGCCTTGTAATTCCTCTCTGACAGTCTTACCATACCAGGTCTCAAAGCAAGCCTTAGCCAAACCGAGTCACAGTGACACAACAGGGGTCTCCCTTTTCTGGGTGTGACTCCTCTCCCTGCTCTTCAGCCACAACTGACCTGTCATTAGATGTCACCTCTATTTCTGTCATGTTTATTACACTGCAGGGCTTTTGCTTCCATCTCCTTATTGCTGGGTCTTCTAGAGACTCTGTCACCCAGGAAACAGGGAGACGGGCAGCACGGTGAGTCCTTTTCCCTGGACCAACAAATTCATCATCTGCCCGGACAGCATCAGGCCTTCTGGTGGTAAAGGATATCTACAGCCCCCTCAGTCTTCACCGCTCTTCCTTCCTCTTTCCAGGGGAGTGTGCAGGTGTCCCCCTCAACCACAGTCTCCGACATCAACCTTTCTCTGCTTAAACAGAAGGAAACAGATCTAACGTGTTTCTTATATTAATAGACACATGATGTTAATAACGTAGTTGGTAAAGAAAATAGGTCATCCTCTATGCATGTCTTCCAGGAGAAAAAGCGATCATCATCTGAAACACAGGAAGTTGAATACAGCGCTTCCCAGCCTTCCTAACGCTGCCACCCGACCCTTTAATACCGTTCCTCCCGTTGTGGTGACCTCCAACCATAACATCATCTCATTGCTGCTTCATAACTGAACGTTTGCCACTGTTTGAATCGTAATGTAAATATCTGATAGGCAGGATATCTGATATGCCACCCCTGTGAAAGAGACATTAGACCGCCAAGGCTGTCGTGACCCACAGGTTGAGAGCTGTTTGAATCAAAACTAAAAATAATAAAATTCCTGCCTGGGGAACATAGCTTGCTGTTCATACCCTAGCTGGAAGAGAGACCCAGAGACCCATTCTAAGGCTCCCACCTCCCTCCACAGCAGCAACTTGAAACTGCTTACGGTCCCAAGGAGACAGCCACTGGCAAAGGCCTGGCAAGGTACCACTGCTGAGAAGAAATGACACCTGGCACTAGCTCCATCTTAGGGTGAGGCCCACCTCCTCCCAATTCTACTCTGCAGTCCCGTGGCAGGGGCAGGAGACCCAAGCCCTCCCACCCTGCGCCTCTGCTGTTAGTGCCCCTTCACATCCTGCAAAGCCTGACTTCTCTGTGTTATCACATCAGCGATCACCTCCTGGACCCCACCGAGCACTTGCCATCTCTGGCAAAGCAGTATATGCTTTCCTCTGCAGTCATGCGTCGTCTCACTCTTGGGATCGCTGTGGTGGCATTCATGACTCAGCCATGTTTTTGTATAATCAGAGTGTCCTGGGTCCCTGGTGCACGGAACATTACTGAAAAGACTAAATCCAAAGTTTAATTAGAGATGATTATGTAAAGCATTGTCTTAGTCACTTTGGGCTTACAACAACAGATTCTAGAAGCTAAAAGTGAGGTATCAGGGTACAGGCATGGCTGGATTCTTGGTGAAGCACCCTGTACTGGCTGGTTTTATGTGTCAACTTGACACAGGCTGGAGTTATCACAGAGAAAGGAGCCTCTCTTGAGGAAATGCCTCCATGAGATCCATCTGTAAGGCGTTTTCTCAATTAGTGATCAAGGGGGGAGGGCCCATTGTGGGTGGTGCCAACCTAGGCTGGTAGTTTTGGGTTCTATAAGAAAGCAAGCTGAGCAAGCCAGGGGAAGCAAGCCAGTAAGTCACATTCCTCCATGGCCTCTGCATCAGCTCCTGCTTCCTGACCTGCTTGAGTTCCAGTCCTGACTTCCTTTGGTGATGAACAGCAACATGGAAGTGTAAGCTGAATAAACCCTTTCCTCCCCGACTTGCTTCTTGGTCATGATGTTTGTGCAGGAATAGAAACCCTGACTAAGGCACACCCTCTTACTGCCACACAAGGCAGCTTGCTATGTCTTCACATTGTGGGGACAGCTTTAGTAGTTTCATCCCATAGAGAATTACCCATCATGACTTCCTCTCCCCAGTGATGACCCAAAGGCTAGCTAGGTGGTAGACAGGAAGGCAAGACCAGCAGGGTTGAGACAGAGATCTGTTCAAAGGACTGACAATCTAACTACATGCAAACCTACAGGGTCAGTGGCTAGCAGTCAGAGGTTTGTGCTCTGTGCAAGGGGACAGAATATGGAAGAGTCTGTGAGACAGATATAACAGTGGAGGAGCACTCCAAAACGAAGAAGGCCTGAGAGACGCTCTCTTATGCAGAAGGGTAAGGTGAAAGCCCACCAGCTCAGAGCGCTGAGAGGTACACACTGCCTGAACATCTCAGATACTCTGTGCACACTGACAAGGGCAGGCAGAGGCTGCCCCTCAGCCCAGCAGGTGAAGGACCAGCAGTGGCCTTGGGAGTGTGTTGCTTACTGAGAATGGATGGATAGTGGGATGTGGCTTCATGCTCTGTGGAAGAACTTGTTGTCATAGCAGCTAAGATATACCCTAAGTCAGGCTCCTGCCTCCACTCCCTTCATGCTCCTAATAGCCTTGAGAGTTTCTTCCCATTTTACACATAAGAAAACTGAGCTGGGGCTGGAAAGATGGCTCAGCAGTTAAGAGCCCTGGATGCTCTTCCTGAAGACCTGAGTTTGATTCCCTTTCTGTAACTTTTTTCAGAAGATCTGACACACTCTTTCTGGCCTCTGTAGATACCAGGCATACACGCTGTGCACAGACATGCAGGTAGGTGAAACACCCAAACACATTTTTTTTAAGTTTTAAAGTAAGAAAACTGAGACATAGAGAGGTTGTACCTCATACTGCTTAGTTTTTCTTGTTAAGACAACACAACTTGGAGTTACCTGGTGTGGTGGTTTGAATAAATACGGCCCCCCATGGATTCATGTGTGTGTGAGTGACCCCCATAGCTGAATGGCACTGTTAGAAGGTCTGGCCTTGTCGGAGGAAAGTGTGGGGGCAGGCCTTGAGGTCTTCTATGTTCAAGCTATGCCCGAGTAGACAATCCCTTTCTGTTGCCTTCGGATCAAGATACAGAACTCTCCTCTAACACCATGTCTGCCTGCACGATGCCATGTTTCCTGCTGTAACAATAGTGGACAAAACCTCTGAAACTGTAAGCCAGAACAATTAAAGATGTGTCTTTATAAGAGTTGCCTTGGTCACGGCATCTCTTCACAGCAAGAAAAACCCAACTAAGACACCCAGCAATCAGCATCCCTCTCTGGTTCCTACCTCTGAGTTCTGGCCCTGAGTTCCTTCCCTTAAATCCCTCAGTGATGGATTGTGATCTGGAAGTACATGGGGCAAGGCTTTTCTCCCCAGGTTGTTTTTGGTCATAGTGTTTAATTGTAGAAACAGAAAAGCAAACTGGAACAGCCCTCTAGACCAGAAAGATATGACTTGTGTCTGTTGTCAAAATTCAGCCATCAGGTTAGCTGTGAGGGACACACATGCATGCCCCTTGCCCTTCCTGAGATGTAGCCTTCATGAGAACAGCCCCAGCAGGGCATAAGCTTTTACTAATGTCTGTGGCTATCCTAAGCCACTCCTGCCACGCCATGCCACGCCACGCCATGCCCCCGCCACGCTATGCCCACACACCCCAGAAACAAGCAGATCCCAGTACCACTTCACTCCTCTATGACCTCCTGGGAAAAGGATATGGGAGAGACATTAAGAACAGAATGATATAAGAACATTGGAGGGAACATCAGAAAGCCCAGGATCAGAGGATGAGAGGAATGGCAGGAAAGCCAAGGAGGAAAGGGCTCCTCGACAGCTCTGTACCAGAACCAGCTACACTAACACAGAAGTCACCAGGGCCACCCTTGTCGGGCAGACACCAGTAGGTGGGAGATGATGCTGAGATCTGAAAGGGAGGATGTGGCAGGCTTCTGGCCTCCTACTACAAGCAAGTCCTGCTGCTGAGATAGCAACCTAACAACAAGTACTTGTTCAGTGGCAGGTAGTGTCCCAGGGGACTGTTGCTTCTTGCCCCAGCCCCAGAGTCATTTGATCATTCTCTGCCATCTCTCCAGGTTTCTATTAGCTAGCCTAGCCAGAAAAAAAGCAAGACATGAAGTCAGGTGAAATGAAGCTGACTGACATTGGCAGCCCAAGACCTCAGCCCACCAGGCCAGCCAGCTGTACCCCCGCAGGGCACCAGCTCACTCTGAGAGGAAGGCGACTGCCCTTCCCCGGCCACACTTGTGAGAATTACTGCATCTCCAGATTGGATTGCTGTCTTGGATTTGGTCTTTGAGGTGTTCTGGAGCTCTTTTCAGCCCCCACAGGTTGTCATGGTGCCTGCTGCTCAAACTTGTGATTGGTCGGAGCTGCAGATTGTCTCCATGGCAATAAAAAGGATTTGTGCAGAAAGGATGTTTGGCCTTGGAAATGAACTCGTGGGAACACTCCTGGGAAATGAGCCTCCTTTGCAGGGAGAGGGTGGGAGTGAGGGGCTGGAGAGCAGCAGACTCCCCTGCTAGAGCTCTTCAGCCCTGCTCGCCCCGCCCCGTTCCCCTGCTCCCTCCACCTCGCCCTAGAGGATCAGCTTCCCAACTGGAAGTGCTGTTGTGCTGGTAGCCACAGAGTACGGTCAACTTCAAATTTCTGGCTATACCAAATAAAAAATGCAGGACAGAAAAGTATGGCTGAGAAAAGGGTCACCTTTTCCCTTTGATGGTCCACAGAAGCCCTCTCTGCCCACCTTCCTTCCCAAGTCTACATAGAATTTAGCCTCTCTCCACCCCTGACCTGCCCCTAGGACCACTCCTCCTGGGTAAGACATGAGCTCAAACAGCTGAAAATAATGTCCTTCCTCTCCGTATAAGATCTTTAATGAGACAAACACCCACTCTCCAGAAGTTATCTTCCTTTGTCACCTGGGGGTCTCTTTTGTCTTTCAAACCGGGAACCTGGGTTTTGGCATAATTCGGGCTCCCCATAGGGTTTTCTGAGCCTCCTAGTCTTTTTTTTTTAAAACAGGTGTTTGCACAACCATGTGGAGCTGGGTTCTGAGCGATTGCCTCTTGGGCAGACAGGCTCCTCCAAGCACCTCTAATCTCTCCCTATTACACCTGCTTTTTAAAAAGGATCAGAAGCCCATCCCTGCTTGACTGTGGCTTAGTAACAGAAGGGATGCTGTGCTCCTTCAAGGCAATCAGAGGTTAAACCAGACCCGGCGGCAGTGCAAAGATCAGTACTGGAAGAACGGTTTGGACTTCCCTCTTAGCAACAGTGTTAGAAGGGCTAAGTAGGTCTGTTCTCCAAAGCATTTCCTGTTGCTTCTGACGCCTTTGGATCCTAAAGGGAGTTTGGTTTTGTTTCAGCTCCTATTTTTAAAGGCCAACAATGTGGTTTCTCATAAAATTCTACTGTGCTGAAGCTGGGGGTGTTGTCACTGTGAGAGAACCCAGGCCTTCCCAGCCCAAAGCAGAGAACCCTGAGAGCAGAGCCCAGCCACTTGGAGATGAAGGATGGTGGGGACACAAACCCAAGCCCATGTCACCCAGAATCTGAAGCAGCCTAACAGCAATTGCACACTGACTGTCTGCATCCCCCTGCCCAGGGCAGATGCAGCTCTAATCACATAGTTTAAGTCAATATGTCCTGTGCTGTGTGTAGGTCACTTATGAACTAAACCTGCTTCCTTGAGCTGCAAGGACCACACCCTTCCTTGGAAACCTTTAACGGCAGAGACCTCCTTCTTCTGGTGAATCTAGGACTCTAGCTCAATCACACACCCCTTTTCCCTCCCACACCCTTTTCTACATGGGAAAGATGATTGATCCATGTCTATGTCTCTTCTCTGCCTTTGTGTGTATCTCTGTCTCTGTCTGTCTCTCTGTCTGACTGTCTCTCTGTCTCTGTCTCTCTCTGTCCCTCTCTGTCTGTCTGTCTCTCTCTCTCTCTCTGGTGGATGTGTGTATGTTGCTCAGGGTGCATTTGAATGCTGTCTTACTTTTCTATTGCTATGATAAGACACCATGACCGAGGCAACTTATAGAAGAAAGAGTTTATTTGGGGCTTACAGTTTCAGAGAGTTCATAACCATCATAGAAGGGAGCATGGCAGCAGGTAGCAGGCAGGAATGGTTCTGTAGCAGTAGCCAGAACTTGCATGTTGAGACAACAACCATGACTCAGACAGAGAGAGCTACTAGAATGGAGTGGACTTTTAAAATCTCAAAGCCTGCCCCCAGTGACACACCTTCTCCAACAAGGCCACACCTCCTAACCCTTCCCAAATAATTCCACCAACAGAGGATCAAACATTCAAATGTACAAGCCTAAGGGGACCATTCTCTTCAAATCACCACATTCTGTTCCCTTGTGGACCCCACAGACTTGTGGTCATATCATAATGCAAAATATATTTGGTCCAATTTCAAAAGACCTCGTCGTCTTTCATAGTCTCAACACTATTTTAAAGTCCAAAGTCTTTTCAGAGACTCAAAGGAATCTCTTCATTGTAACTCCCTGTATAATCAAAAGCAGAAAGCAAATTACATGCTTTCAACATACTAAGGCACAAAATATACATTATCATTCTGTGCTGGCTAGTTTAATGTCAACTTGATGAAAACAAGAGTCATCAGAGAGGAGGGAACCTCAATTGAGAAAACCCCTCAATAAATTTGAGCTGTGGGCAACTCTGTAGGGGATTTTCTTAATTAGTGATTGAGGGTGGAGGCCCAGCTCATTGTAGGTGGGGTTACCCCTAGGATGGTGGTCCTGGGCTCTATAAGAAAGCTGGCAGAGCAAGTCAATAAGCAACACCCTCCATGGCCTCTGCATCAGCTCCTGCCTCCAGGCTTCTACCTTGTGTGAATTCATGTAGCTCTGTCTGGTGTTAAAGGGCTTAGATGGCTTCATCTTTGCTGACTGTGACATACGTTTCTTTCGTGGCTGCCCCACTCCCACTGCGCAGCTCTCCCTGGCAGGTATCTCTGGTATCTCCCATATCTTGGGGTTTCCAGAATGATCAAGGCTTCACTTTCATAGTTTCATGCATCTTAGAGCCTCTTATGCAGGAACTCCCTTGCCTCACACCAGACCTCATTGGCTCTCCTTAACCGTGGAGAAAGGTTCTACAACCCTTTCACTTTTTACTTTTACAGTCCTTAGTGACTCGAAAGCCCGAACCTCGTGGACAACACTGCCCAGTTTAGCCCACTTGGGGAGAGAACCTGGCCCACTCCTTGAATTACATTTCTAGAAGCTTTTCTTTATTGATTTTTGGAACAGAAAATTCCTCAGGCATTTCCCTTTTACAGGTTGGAAGCTTATCTGGGTGGGGTCTTACACTGCGGGCACCTCTCTCTCCGTGGTTTCACTTCAGGCATCTTTTTTTAAATTTTATTTATTTAATCTCTTAGAACAGCTAAATGTTTATTTAAAAAGCAAATCAAGCATATTTGCCATCTTAAAAAAAACATTGCAAAATTTGGAGGATTATTTATAATCTGAAGACACATAAATTCTTAGACAAATGGATGAATCTCGAGGATATCATCCTGAGTGAGGTAACCCAATCACAAAAGAGAACACATGATATGCACTCAATGATAAGTGGATATTAGCCCAGAAGCTCAGAATACCCAAGATACAATTTGCAAAACACATGAAACTCAAGCAGAAGGAAGACCAAGTGTGAATACTTTAATCCTTCTTAGAAGGGGGAACAAAATACCCATGGAAGGAGCTACAGAGACAAAGTTCAGAGCAGAGACTGAAGGAATGACCATCCAGAGACTGCCCACCAGGGGATCCATCCCATAAACAACCACCAAACCCAAATTGCAGATGCCAACAAGAGCCTGCTGACAGGAGCCTGATATAGCTGTCTCCTGTGAGGCTCTGCCAGTGCCTGGCAAATACAGAAGTGGATGCTCACAATCATCCTTGGACAGAGCACAAGGTCCCCAATGAAGGAGCTAGAGAAAGTACCCATGGAGCTGAAGGGGTTTGCAGTCCCATAGGAGGAACAACAATATGAACTAACCAGTATACCCAGAGCTCCTTGGGACTAAACCACCAATCAAAGAAAACACATGGTGGGACATGTGGCTCTAGCTGTATATGTACCAGAGGATGGCCTAGTCGGTCATCAATGAGAGGAGAGGCCCTTGGTCCTGTGAAGGTTCTATGCCTCAGTATAGGGGAACGTCAGGGTCAGGAAGCAGGAGTGGGTGGGTTGAGGAGCAGGGGGAGGGTATAGGGAATTTTCAGAGGGGTAACTAGGAAAGGGGATAAGAATTGAAATGTAAATAAAGAAAATATCTAATAAAAAGGAAAAAAAGACACATAAAAATTATTGGACTTATTAGGACTATAAATACTAACCCTTTCACCTCCAACACCAATGAAAAAAGCCAATTGTTACAAAAATATAAAAAGTATACTAGCTTCTAGTTAACCTTCATGGAAAAAAATCTCAGGACTCTGGAGCATATCTGGATTATATGCCTAGCGAGCACACATGCTACCTTCTCAGCTTTAAAAGGAAAAGCTGTAGAACATTAAATCCTGTTATAGATGTGGCTACTTCCTTCACAGTAATGTAACACTTGTGAGTGTTAACAACTTGAAGTTCCCCTGCAGTGTGGAATCATAGGGCAGGAGGCTGGGTTCAGCCTCACTCCACAGCCTTCACATCGTTCTCTCTCTGGCTCCGTAAGCTCCTAAATCTCTGGGTACCCAGGCTCCTGAGCTGGCGCTACCCCCATAGCTTTTCTCACCCTCACTGAAGAATGGAAATAGTTAAGAAATGGGGAAGAAAACCTAGTCTGGTGCTCCCCGTAGTACCTGTTTGCTTGGTGTGCACATGGCCCACCAGGTGTGCTAATTCAAGGAATATACTTGCTTGGTGGCTGCTACTTTGTGACACACAGGGAAGCCCACATCAGGCATCTTTATCCAGTTCAGCATGAGCCTTGGCTCCGACATTGAATTTCCTGGTGTTCTTTTTCACTTCAAACTCTACATTTTACATTTTTTTTTTTACCGATTGCCCTTTGTCATCCTAGATCTGCATAAGAATAATCACTAATTACCATGTGACAGTGCCAATGACACACCTCCTCAAACAAAACCAAACCTCCAACAAAGCCACACAATGATGCCCATGTCCTGTAAGCAGCAGGAGAAAAGCTTTCAAGGGCAAATGGTGGTTAAAGGGGAAAGTGGCAAAGCCACACCTCCTGATTCTTCCCAAATAGTTCCACCAACCAGGAACCAAACATTTAAATCTTTGAGCCTACAGAGGTCACTCTCATTCAGACCACCATACACGCATATTCAGAGCCCAGATCTACATAGGGTGCCACTCCTCGTGTGCTGTCCACCTCTGCCCCTCTGCAGACAAGAGTCTCTTATTGTCCCAGGGCATGCCAATTAGGCTAGACTGATTTCTTCCTTTCTTTCCTCAAAGAAAGACAAACTCCTGAAGCTCTGGAGTGGGCCGGGGCAAGAATTGAATGATAATTTTTAAAAGAACAATTTTCTTATGTTACTGAAAAACCCATGCCCAAAGAAAAGTTCCCAAGAAGCAGGAGAAACTAGACATGTCTGAGTGATCCTGTACAGGAGGAATGCAGTCACACCTCATTTGTTTAACAAACTTTTGCTGAGGACCTTCTGCATGACAAGTTTCCCGTTAGAGGCTTTAAGGGAAAACAAAGAGAAGGACTACGGTGCCTATGCCCATGGTCAGCAGGAGCAAGGCTCTGCAGCAGTGATGCCCAAGCCCATGGTCAGCAGGAGCAAGGCTCTGCAGCAGTGATGCCCAAGCCCATGGTCAGCAGGAGCAAGGCTCTGCAGCAATGATGCCCATGTCCTGTAAACAGCAGGAGAAAAGCTTTCAAGGGCAAGTGGTGGTGAAAGGGGAAAGTGGCAAGAAAGGCAGAGGCAGAATCTGGGGGAAAGTTTGCCACTCAAAGGACTTTGGTCTTGATTTAAGCTGATGGAAAGACAGCCCAAATAGTTTCATCTATCTCCTAAAGTCACTGCCTAGCTGTGGGTGAGTATGCCTCTCCCAAAATTCAGGCATTGAAACCTAGCAGCAAGTGTGATGGTTAGAGAGCATTGGTTGCTCTTCCAGAGGTCCTGGGGTTCAATTCTAAGCACCCACATGGAAGCTCACAACTGACTGTAACTCCAGTTCCAGGGGATTTGACACCTTCACACAGATATACATGCAATCAAAACACCAATGTATAAAATAAAAATAAATAAATAAATCTTTAAAAATAAAAAAAAAAGAGTTAGGTCTTGGAGTTTCCAAGACGGCTCGGCAGTTAAAAGCACTTGCTGTTCTTTATTACTTTTTTACAAGTACCACATAAGAGGTCACAACTGCCTGTAACTCCAGCTTTAGAGGATCCAATACCCGCTTCAGACCACCATGGGCACCAAAAACACATGTGGTTTGTGTCAGAGCATTTTGCCTGCATGTACATCTATGTAGGCCTTCAGAGTTTAGAGGAAGGCACCAGATCTCTTAGAACTGCAGCTGCACACAGCTGTGAGCCACCATGGATCCTGAGAACTAAGCCTGGCTCCTCTGCAAGAGCAACAAGTGTTCTTAACCACTGAGATGTCCAGCCCACAGATTTTTTTTAAATTAAATATTTTTAAAGAGATAGGTCTTTAAGTCACCATAAGCCATCCCCATTGGTAAATGAGATTAAAACTTTTACAAAAGAGGCCTCGCGCTGTGTTCGACTCTCTTTCTCTTCCCTTGTCTACCATTCTTTTCTCTCCCTCCATACGATGCAGAATTTCAAGATATTATCTTAGAAGTGAAGAGACTGAACCTTAATTTTTCTGTCACCTTGTTTTTGGACTCCCCAGCCTCCGGAACTGTAATTAAATGGCATTCTGTTCTGTAAGAAGTACCCATTCCCAGACACTTTGTTACGGCAGTGTAGGCAGGCTCATGTTTTAAAATCTGCTGCTTCAACAGTGGGTAGCAGGCACACATCTGTAATCCCAGCACTCTTAACAGCTAAGACTGAAGATCACCAAGCTGAACTCTGCCTGGGCTACAAAGCAAGGCTTCATGATAGATAGATAGATAGATAGATAGATAGATAGATAGATAGATAGATAGATAGATAGATGATAGATAGATAGGTAGATAGATAGATAGATAGATAGATAGATAGATAGATAGATAGATAGATAGATAGATAGATATACAGACAAACAAACAACTCTGCAGTTTCTATGACAGTGACATTCTGTTCCAGAAAGAGTTCTGAATGAGTAGAAAGCAGCCAGTGTGCCTCTCTGCAAGTAAAATTTTATATGCTTAAAATCACCACCAGCAGCTAAGTAAGCTCTCTCTGTTCCTCTCTTGGCTTATTGCAAGATTGTGCATTGGTATGGAGTCCATGTATGGTGTGAAGTTGGCTGATAGAGTTTGTAGAAGAAAAAAAAAGAATGAATTGGAGGAATGTTGTGGCCTTCTGGGTGGAATTTAAATCTTTAAGGGGTCCATAGGAACCAGTTTAACTCTATATGCATTTAGCAGCATAGCAGTAGGCTCTCCCCTAGACCTTCTGACCTGTCTAGCCATAGTTCTTGACCTGATAGTGGTACCAGATGTGAATTTGGGCATATGGGATGGGACTTAGACCTAATTGGAAAGTGTTTGGCTCCATTTGTGATGTTTACCAACTATTTCATCAACAGGCTTATCTTCCCAGACCAGTGATTATTGTATCTCAACGGTTCATAGTTCGGTATGATAGATAATAAAAGCCAAGGAAGAGCTGAGTTGGACCAAAACACAGTATGAAACTCTCAAAAACTAATAAATTAGGAAAAAGGAAAAAAAAGTTCAAGGGACTATGGTCTGCGCTACCATTCTGCCACGTGAGGACAGAGCAATGAGAGGCCATCTTGGAAGCAGAGAACAATCTTTTCCAGACTCCAAAGCTACACATCACAGCTTCCAGAACTGTAAGAATGAAGTACATCCTTTACAAATTCTCCAGGGAATGTCACTGTTAGTAAAATGCCTACCTAGACTGCACAACACCTGAGGTCCTATTACCAGCACTACATAAACCTAGCATGGTGGTGCAGATCTGTAATCCTATCAGTCAGAAACAAGGCTACACAGCAGGTTCAAGGCCAGCCTGAGACACATGAGACGCTGTCTAAAGAAATAACTAAATAACTAAATAAATAACTCTGTTCTGTGTTTTTTTAAAGAAAAATTTTAAAGATTTGAGTGTTTTTACATCTCTCTCTCTCTTTCTCTCTCTCTCTCTCCCGTGTGTGTGTGTGTGTGTGTGTGTGTGTGTATTGTGTATGTGTGTGTGTGTGAGTGTGTGTATGTATGTGTGTGTGTATGTGTGTGTGTATGTGTGTGTATGTGTGTGTGTATGTGTGTGTGTATTGTGTATATGTGTGTATTGTGTATATGTGTGTGTATGTGTGTGTATGTGTGTGTGTATTGTGTATATGTGTGTGTATGTGTGTGTGTATTGTGTATATGTGTGTGTGTGTGTATGTGTGTGTGTGTGTGTGTGTGTGTGTGTGTGTGTGTGCCTTGAATGTCAGGTGACGTTGATGGATCCCTGGAATTGGAGTTAAAGGCAGTTTTTAGCCACCATAAGGTTCTAGTAATCACACCCAGGTCCTCTGCAAGAACAGCAAATGGTCTTCACGCTAAGCCATCTCTCCAGCCCTTATCCTATTGTTTGTTTGGCTGACTGACTGATTACAGCAGCACTAACAGGTTAAAACAAGGGTGATGACAGTCTCTTTCACATGACATGCTGTACTCATTCCTCCTACCTATTAAAAGAAACTAGCCCAGACGCCCTCCCCTCTTTGCCTTTGCCACCTGTAGCAGTGGGAGAGCTAGCCCCAGGGTCATGAGAGTAGGAGGGCTGGCCCTGCCCCTTACCTGTTACAGCACTCCGGAGAGCAAGCCCTGCACAGCAGAGCTGACCCTGGTGGCAGGGGCAAGGGTGAGTGAGCCTTGAGGGCATGAGTATGGGAGAGTTGGCCCTGAAGCTTGTCTGCTGTGCTGTGACCCAGACAAGGGAGTGATGATCTCCTACTCCATCCCTCACCACCTATGGCAGGTGGGAGAGAGAATGGGAAAGCAGGCCCTGTACCTGGCCTGGGCAGCAAAGCAGAGCTGACTGTGGTTGCCAGAACTGCAGGTGAGCCAGCCCAGAGGCCTTAAGAGTTGGGGATTACTGTATCAGCCCCTGGCCTGATGTAGCACTTGGGTGAGTGAGCCTTGTACCTAAGCAACACAGTAGACCTGGCCCTACTGGCATGGGTGTAGGTGAACCAGCCCTTGGGGACCTGAGAGTAGGAGAGCTGGCTCTGCACCTTACTGGCTGCAGCATTGGATGAGCTAGTCAGGATAGGGCTAAAGAACTCACCCTAGTCATGGTGTGGTACAGAAGAGCTGTGGGGCTGACGAGCTCAAATACCTCTCAGGCCCAGATCTGGGGCTTTGAGTTGGCCCACCCCAACATCTACTCTATCTGTGAACTACTGGAGCTACATGAAGGGGCTGGTCCTACAGATCCAAAGCCGTAGGATCTCCATGACACCCAGCAACAACAGGATAACTGAGAGTCCCAGTGAAGATCCAGAATTGATGGTGTGATAGAAGCCAGAGACCTTGAACCAGAACCAGTGACTCATCACAATGAACATTTGCAATCGAGGAAGTGTGGCCGAAAGAGTAGACTGTGGGACACACTGTGACACACTACAGCTCCCACAATGAGATGTTTTAAATGTTTTTATTTGTGGAGGGAGGTTGTAAGTGTGTAGGGTGAATACAAGAGAACAGGGTGGTGAGTGGGATTGGGGTGCATGATGGGAAACTCACAAAGAACCAATAAAAAGGAAAAAAAAAAAGAAAAGAAAAAGGAAACTCCCCGTAAATGAGCCAAATGTCATGTAAGGGACCTTCTCTGTAGATGGAAGAACAGTTCATGTCTTTGATAAGATCAGACCCAGGACAGTTCTAAATGCCTGGTGTTCCATTTGGGGTTAGTAGCTGTTAAAGCTTCAGCTCCCCACATCTCAGCCTTGGCATCCTTCAGGTTACCAAGGCATCCACTGTTGCCACCTGCACTTATTCTCAGTTATCCTCAAAACCTGCATCACCAGAAACCAGATAGGAGGCAGCCCTGCACATTTTCCCTTCCAGGGTCGTCACAGTCTAAAAATGTCCTAATGTTAGCTTAGAGAAAATGGAAGTGAAATTTTAAATTGTGATGGAAATTTTTTTACAGTATTGCATTTAAGCAATTCTATTTGTAGCAAATAGAACATTCAGTTGTTGAGAGACACCCAGTTCCTTTATGCATGATTAGCTAATTAAGGGTCTTCTCTATGATCCTCCCTTCCTGCCTTTCCATCCTTCTCATTCTCTGGTTTCTTCTGTTAACCAGCCCTCCCCTCCCATGGGACAGCCACAGGACCGCTCAAACCATTAGTGGAGATTTGAGATTAGCAGCTTGAAAGCTTCCGGACATTTCTCCATGCCGATCCTTGCGGGAAATGAAGTGATTGCTTCATTCTGTGCAGAGCTTCACAAAGCAACGGATGGAGTGTTGTCCATGCACACATCTGAGCACAGGAATTGCTGCTTCCTAGAGACCGCTGCAGACATGTTTACTGCCCTGTTCGCATCCTCTGGTCCTCATTTTAATTTCAGATGTGACTGAGGGAGCTGCTTGCTTCCCATTGTGAACTGTAGAACAGTTCCTCTCTGGTTGGAAACAGCGGTTGATAATTCCCCAACTCTGAATCTCTTGATGGACAGAAGGTGACGACCCATAGATAAACTCTTCCCCTGCCACTGTTAGTAGACACTTCACTTGTGAGAAGTAGGCTGTACTCCTATTTAGAGAACCTGCGAGAGACAGCCCTGTGACCTACAGCGCCATCCTCCATGATGAAGTAGGAGGATGGGGAAAAAGAAAAGGCCAAAGGCATCAAAATTGGCATCTGTAAGAAGTTAATATAGAGCAGGACTGGAGAGAGTCTCACCTTTAGGCTGCATACAAGCCTGTGATCTTTAGATGCTGAATGCCTGGAAGAGGACACATACAAACAATCGGTCTATAAAGGGTAGATGCTCTCCATGCCCAGAGGTTTTGAGACTCAGACCTCCCAATTCTCTGGCCCACTTCAATTCCAGAGAGTGCCATTCTCATCCTCAAAAACCTATCTCTGTTTTTATTGTTGTCCATGTGTCCTTGATCTGACTCTTTGTTCCAAAACGCAAGAACTGAGGGACCTCAGGAGGTGCCTGATCTGTGCCTGTAACAGAATACACAGCAGCTTCTCCCACTTCCCTGACTCACTCTCACCCCTTGCTTACCATGTCTGCTCCTAAACCTTGCTTGGGCAGGGATTTCAAAAGCAACCAGACCATGCAGGCACTGCAAAGGAGAGCTGGACAGAGGCCCGAGGTCACTTTTCACAGAGGCTGACTGAAAGAAGACTTGAATTCAAATCCTAACCCTGCCAAGCTACCTAAAAACACAGACAAGAAACCCTCTCCGAGCCCAGGGACAAAATGACATTTTTACTCACTGGGATTTACAGGAACATTGCCTGCATTGATGGACAGTATCTTTTAGCCTTTAAAGATTAAAGGAACAGAAACTCTAAAACTGGAGACCTGCCTAAGTAAAGCCCATTCCTACGGCTCATCTACCACTAATTAACTCCAAGCGCTTAGTCTCCAAATACTGCTGATACATGAACCTGAGATTCCAACCATTGGATTTTAAAGCATGCATTCAAACTAGAGAGGGACGTGTCTCAGTACAATCCAGCCCAGTTTGTCTACCATCTATTAATAGAGAACACAACAGCCTTGGATACTTCCCTGTTTGTCTTCACCTCACCCCAAAGAACCTGGTTCCTATGAAATCTCACATCCACCTTTCCTCACACCCACCTTTCTAGCCTAGCTACCCAGCCTTGGGCTACCCCAGGACCACTTCTGTCCCAATTCAGCATGGGTCAGCATGGAGTCACTCCACTGCAGACTACACTACAGTGGACCCTGGGGTCAGAACAGCCTGAGCCCCAGCTGAAATGTGCAAATACACAGCAAACCACTCCCAATGCAGGGTTTGTTATTCAGATTCCTGTCCCTCTCCACTCCCCAGCAGCTGAAGATGAGCAAGTGCAGGAGCCCTGCCCACAGCCTTCCTTTACCTCCTCCTCCCCACGTAAATGACCACCAGCCAGCAGGGACTCTCCAAAGTACCAATCTTGGTTGTCTTTTGTTTCTGCTTTTTTTTTTCCAGATATTAACAGATATCCAAGAGAAAGAGTCGTGGTCCTGCTTGGAACCACCTAGATTCCAAGGTTAAATCTCTCAAAGAAAGCGGATGTGTGCAGTATCCACAATCCTCCACCCCTGAGCTGGAAACCACCTCACCCTTGCTCAGCCCAGGGAGGCCACTAGGGGGAGGCTGTGAGACTTGGGCATCGAGGACACAGAAGAAGTCAGAGCCACTGGTTCTTCTGAGGCCCCATCCCCCCACTCCTCCCTCGCCTCACCAGTTCTGGACAGGAGGGAGACAAGAACCATGTGTGGAGTGCAAAGCTTCCCTCCACATACACACCCCATTTTTGCCTGCGATGGTTCCTCAGCCTCTCCACTCCCAACAACAGTCTCCTCCTATCCAAGCACACATTGTGGGACCACCAACCTTCATCTTTGAACACTGCTCCATTGCAAGCAAAATCCTCTTCTTGATACTCTGTCTAGAAACAAGACTCTCCCTCTGGGTGACCCCCTCATGACTCCGCAGGTAGGCAATGTGGCATCTGCTCTCATTGAACTGAGGCAGAGGGGTCAGCACACCTCTGCCCTGCCTCCAGTTCCTACCACGGTGGGCCTGCTACAGCAGACAGGAGAGGCCTGTCCATCCTATGTTGCACTCGACTCTACCCTTCCCAGAAGCATCTAGAGGGGAGGGCAAATCTAACTTTATTTTAGAGAAGAGATGTAAAGTACAAATTACAGAGAAAGTTTTGAGATCCTTTACGGCCTAAGCTTCCACTCCTTTCCCTTAAGATTCTTCCAGAATGTCAAGCCCACTACACTCGTAAGCCCACAGCCTCATTTCAAGAGCCTGAAATGTTGGTGAGGTCCACTGAGTCTCTAGTGGTCCCGTGGAGAATCAGGAGACGAGAATATTGATGGGCTTCCTTCTTCCTCGAGCCTAGCAGAAGTGAGCCTCAAGGTGCTACCCTAACCACGCAGCAGAGCCTCTCCTTAGCTGCTAGGCCAATACCCTTCAAGCACAGGAAGGACACACAGTCTTCAGGCTGCCCAATCCTGGATGGAAAGAGGATTTGCAATCTGGTTCTGATGTGCTGGAGCTCACAGGGCACAGATGCCATGGGAGGACTGGGGTGGGCTCAGCCGTGTGAACCCAGACTTCAGCAAAAGGAAAGGCCAATCGATAGAGAAATAGTATACCCTCAGCTGCACCTTCCCAGGCTCAGAGCACCAGAACAGCAAACCCACTTGTCTCTGTAGCTGGTAGCTCTCCTGTAAGTGGTTCCAGACGGCCTGGTTGCTGTGTACCAAGGCTAAGCGAAGAGAGAAGTGAGTCAGCCCAGCTAAGACAAGGACACGGTGAGACCCTGAAGTGGCTACCTTGGCCAAGCAGCCATGGCTGCCTTTGTTTGTTTGTTTGTTTGTTTGTTTTTGTTTTTGTTTTTGTTTTTCGAGACAGGGTTTCTCTGAATAGCCCTGGCTGTCCTGGAACTCACTTAGTAGACTAGGCTGGCCTCGAACTCAGAAATCCACCTGCATCTGCCTCCCGAATGCTGGGATTAAAGGTGTGCGTCACCACGCCCGGCTCATCACGCCGGGCTCCCCATGGCTGCCTTTTGCAGCATCTGTGGAGTGAGCCCCAGCGGAATTCAGAGGACAGTGAGGACATGCAGTCAGGTTGGAGACAGCCAGTTCTCACCACTTTGCTGAAGTCAGTCTTAATAATCCCTAGAACCAAACAATTCACCTGGATGTTCTTGGGAGCCGACTCCAGTGGCTGTGTCCTACTAAGACCTAGCAGGGCTTTCTGGCTGAGATTATAGGCACCCAGCTCCTGAAAGAGAATGACAAGTGCTGGGATGGGGAACGGGTAGAAGAAAGCACCGGTTGGATTTCTCACTCACAAGGATCACAACTGGACAAGCCCAGAGCTCAGACTCACTCTGCCCAGCCTTGTGAAAGAGCAAAGGCACATGGGAACAAGCTCAGCCCAGGACATCAGGAGTTAAGACAAGTGTCTATCCTGGACATGGTCTCTGGATGGCTCTGGAATACACAATTACCCCTTACTGTACACCAAACAAACAAATAGGAACCAAGCACTTACCACAAACAAAATACGAGCTGACATGGAAGAGACAGAGATGCCAGCAGCGCTCCTAAGAAGAGACTAAGAAAGGCAAGAGGAGAGGTAAAGCTAAAGATTGACTACTGTCTGTTGGGGTGTCATGACAGCTGCACAGGACAATGCAGGTCCTATTACTACCCCAGTCTGTGTCAGGAAACTGAGGCCAATGAGTGGCAGAGCTGAGATTCCAGTCCCATTTCTCATAAGCAGAATCTCCACGTTTATCCCTTGTGCTGTCCTCTTCTGACACTTCTTCCTAAGAAAGAGAGAAGCAGAAAATCAAGTGTTAGAAGGAAGTGTAGAGTAGGTCTGGAGAAACGACCACCAGGACAAGGGACAAATGTCTATCAGTGGTGCAGGGGAGAGACGAAATAAATAGTAACTAGAGCCTGTCGGACTGGGAAGCCGGCTTGGTCAGGTAAATGTTTATAGTGAAAGTGTGAGACCTGCGGTTCATCCCCAGCACCCACGTACAATCCTAGCCAACCAAGAGCATAAGCAAAGACAAGTGGATCTCTGGAGAACACTGGTCAGCCAGTCAAGCCAAATCAGTGAGCTTCAGGTCCAGTCGGAGACCTTGACTTGCAAGGAAGGAAGGAAGGAAGGAAGGAGAGGGGGGGGGGGAGAAAGAGAGAGAGAGGGAAAGAGAGAGAGAGAAAGAAAGAAATTAAATAGTATAATTTTAATTTTTTCAAACCTTATTTTTAATGATGGTTCTTAAACACTTTAATCTCCCTTGTAGCCCGCCACCCACCAGAGGTAGTGGAAAGGGGAGGATAAGGGGAAAGTGGACCTGTCTAGAAAGGTTCCTGGAGCAACACCCATCTGTGTTGTCTGGAAATCGACAGTTCAGTTCACAGGTTAGCAGGCGGCGGCAGCTTGATCCACTCACAAACACCTCACAGATGCACCAGCAGTCCAGTTTGGTAGAGTCGTGTTAGCAACAGTGGTGACACGACCTAGCAGTGACAGCCAGGCCATAGCCTTGGCTCAAGTCAGCAGGAGGGACTAAAAGGAGCACCAGGAAAAAGTTCTCAGCTGTGCCTTTCTCAGGGAAGTGAAGGTCAGCAAAGACGTGAGACCCCGAGGCTTACACAGCTCTCGGGAGTTCCACCCTCGCTCTGCAGCTTGACCCTCTCTTCTCCATGTAAGGCAGATGCTGACTCAGCAGCAGGGATGTCACATTCAGGATCTGAAATCAGAGCAAATGAGGGCCATATGACGCTTGGAGTCTTATTGTTTGTTCAGTTGATACAAATATGTTCAGACTTGAGAGACCAGTTCCCCTTCTGAGTGGATCAAGAAGTGTTTCCAACTTGTTCCTGACTTACAGGTAGCCTGGCTACGAGATAGATGGGCCCATGAGCATAGCCTCAAAATATTTAGAAGAGTTTTGAGGAAGAGCATGGCTTTTTAAGTGACTGCACTGAGCCAAGGACCGTGGTGCATGACTGTAATCCCTAGCACACGGAGGGTTAAGCAGAGGATTGGGAGTTCAAGGCCAGCCTCGGGTACACAGCAAGTTTGAAGGTAGTCTGGGCTACATGAGACAAGGAAACAGAAAAGCAGGAAGAAGAAGAGGACCAGGAGAGGGTTGGGCAGCCATAGCTAAGACTGGAAACTAGACTATGTTCTGGCTGTGAAGGAGAAACCTTTAAGCATAGGCCTCTGAGCAGGTGATGGTGGTGCACGCCTTTAATTCTAGCACTCAGGAAGCAGAGGCAAGCAGATCTCTCTCTGTTCAAGGCTAGCCTGGTCTACAGAGTGGGTTCCAGGACATCCAAGGCTACACAAAGAAACCCTGTCTCAAAAAAAAAAAAAAAAAAAGAAAGCCACTAGAAAGTGGGTGGGTTGAGGTAGACATAGATTGGGGGGAGCAGGTATAAGAGACAGATAGATCTCTAAAATAGTCATCTTTGTCTCTCTAGCACTTTTGTTGTTGTTGTTGTTGTGCTTTGTCCTGATAGAATTTAAGACTTGCTGTCAGTGAAGATGGAAAAAGCAAACTGAAGAGGTGTCATGTTAGGACATGGCAAATAGAAACGATAGATATAAAAGGGTGACCATCTCCATAAGACAGGAGATCCTAAGTAAGATGGCTGTAACCCTTCAGGAAGGCACATGCTAGAGAGTGACTGGGCAGTGACAGGGAGGGAGGAGTGTAGCTGTAGTGGTTGGTCAGTTTCCAGGAAGTCTAGACCAGGAAGATTCCCCTACAGTGGCCCAGGGATGAGCAGTCTCACTGTTAAGGAATGCCTCTCACAGACATTAGCTGCCAGTTTCTCTTAGTTAAAAGAGCACCTGATAAAATTCCACCTGCCTCTGCCTCCCAAGTGCTCAGACCAAAGGTGTGTGTCACCAGCGCCCAGTTGCATCTGGTAACTCTTTCATTGGTTAAACACATTACTGACAGACTCGGAGTTACCAAGTCCTTGTCACATTAAGGAAAGAACTAAAGACTTCCTTTTGGAGTAGTCTGACCAAGAGCGAGCCCAGATTTGAATTCTCCACTTCTCTCCCTGTATCCCGCATCACTCTGTAACATGTGGTTTCTGGCTGTCTAGAATCTGTCTGTTGTATGTCTCTGAATCTATGTCCCTATGACTACCTGACATCTGTCTAATGAGCCTGTCTCTAATAGAGGCCTTTGTTCTATCTTTTATTGAGCAGCACAGAACGCATCACATGGGGAAGGAGTGAGATACTTTTCAAGAAATCTTTAACAGAGTTTCACAAGGGATTAAGTCACTTGCTCCAACAGACCCAGACAACAAACCTGCAAAGGTTATCAAGCAATATCCATAAACATTCATTTATGGTGAACAGTTGTTTCATATGATTGCTTTTTTTAAAAACCAAATAATTATCAGATTATCGTAGCACACATACAAACACACACGTATTGCCCTCTGGGTCAGCAGCGTGGAAGAGTCCATAATTTAAGGTGATAGCTATGCACTAGTTCAGGTTCTAAAAGTCAACCACATGGGAAATCCAAAGCAAGCGAGGTCAGTTGTTACATTATCCTCTTAAAGGCAGGTTAAACAAGCAGTTTGAACACACAGTAGGATAGCAGTCTTAAATCTTAAGTGACCTCAAGGCGTATTATTAATGCTGGCTGTGAGGTGTAGCAAAAAATCCAGGGTCTTGGAGTGAAAGAGTTTCATAATGACTGTATTAGCATAAATTCCAAACTCACTTTATGACAATGCTTCTAAGATGTTGGTAGATATGATCCAGGGACAATTTCTCCATCAAAAAAATGTCTGTCCAGTGAGCAGAAAGGCTTATTTACTATCGAGTCCTTAAATAATAGAGTGTATCAGAGAAAGTCAGGCCAGTGAGAGGCCTGTTCTAGCCACGTCAAGAAGAATGGTTTCTAACAGTCTGAGAAAAGTCATGATCTCGTGAATTAAGACACCAAAAAGAGGAACTCCAAAGGAATGGGAGACTGTTTGCAACAAAATGCCACCTACTTAGTCACAAATGATCTTTCAGAGACATTAGGAGTGAAGCTAAAGAGCCTGGAAGGGCGCGCAGCGGTGGCTGCCGGCAGTTCAAATTTCAGGTCGTCTCTGAGCTTGGAGTGAAGGGCACTCAACCAAGGGCAGAGAGAGAGGAGGGGGATGAAGATGGTATCAGCACAAAAGAAGCTGGGGAGGGCAGAACACACCAAGGTCAGCAGGCAGAAAGAGCTTTGACTCAGTGCCTAGAACACAGCAGGAAATACTGGCAGGTATAATGAGACTCAATCCATGTCTGTCTGATCTAACAGAGAGAATTGGGAACAAACCATAGGACCTAATAGAACAGGAAGTAGGAGACTATCAGACCCTAAGATGATTTAGATTCATCTTACAATCTCTTCTGGATCCTAAGGCTAAGGAGTGAATTCATGGTGCCCAGAAAGTCTGAGCCCATAGACCCAGTCCTGGCTGATCAAATCCCCAAAGAGGAACACAGTAAGCAATGCACAGCCCAATAAGACTCTTCCCAATATGCCCATAGCCATATGCTCAAGGCCTGGAACAGTGTCTGGCATGATGTGATGGTTTGCCACACCACCTCCAGGAGGATCAGTGTGACAGGTTCCACAGACTGAGGCGATTCACCTCAAAAGGGGGAGGCCTCCTGGAACAGGTTGTGGAACTCTTCCCTGGAGAAAAATTACTGAGTCGTAGTTCTCTTGGCAACTTATGTGTTTTATGTTTTCTATTCCTTCTCCTATATACGAGATGTTCCCGATAGCCTAGGCCAAGATCTTAAGCGAGAATAATGAGTATGAAACCATCCCTTGAGATGGAGGCACTAACCATGACCTCATCTCTGGGGAAACCAGTGCTTCACTTTATAAATCATTTACGAGATCATATTGATAGATAAAAACTTTCCCAACAGTAAAATTTCATATGACTACACGTGTGTCATCAGAAGTGGGCTTTGGTATATTGTTTTAGAAAGCTTTCAATAAAAAGAATTAAAATAGTTTAAATTTACGTTTTGAAGATTCACAAAAAGAACAGGTACTAGAAGTTAAATAATAACTGACCATAAAAATGTATTAAGCTGCTCTTGGAATTATGCCGCTAGCCTTGGATGATTTTTGTGCTTTATTGTGCCAAATGACTATGATGGTATCTATCCTATCCGTGACTGCTTCATTGAACACATCTTCTCAGAGTTGTAATAATTGTTTGTTTATGTATAAAAACCCTTGATTGACAGCTGCAAAATACACTCCGATTCAAACTGCCTCTGTGTTTGTTTCTGTTTGTCCCCGCCGAATCCTTACCCACCTAGCCTTCGAGAATCCTCATCCCAGGGACCCCCATACCCGACTGGGGTGGTCTGTGGCAATGGTTAATCTTGGCTATGACCTTAATTGATTGACAGACACTTAGATTAGTAAAGCATACTCCGGTATATGTCTGTGAGCATGTTCCAGAGAGACTCTTCAGAGAAGATCTGCCATGAATGTGGGCAGCACCACCCAATACAAGCTGAGTGTCCAGAAGGAGTAAAAGGTATGATGGTTTTAGTAAAAATGGCCCCATAGGCTCATATATTTGAATGCTTGGTCATCAGGGAGTGGCGCTACTTGAGAAGGATTAGGAGGTGTGGCCTTGTTGGAGGTAGTGTGTCACTGGTGGGGTGAACTTTGGGGTCTCCCTTTCTCTTCCTGCACGGGAATCTGGATGGAAAACTCTCAGCTACTTCTCCAGCATCACCCCTGCCTATCTGCTCCCATGCTTCCTGCCATGATGAAAATGAGCTCAAACCGTAAGCCGGGCCTGGTTAAATGTTTTCTGTATAAGTGCCCCAAGGCCTATGAGAGAGTGTTTGGGAGAGGGTGGAGATGGCCTGAGGAGGACGCTTTTTAGAGCAGTCTGCGAGTGCAGGACCTGGAGACACAGCTTCCTGATACAATGCTACCTCAACTCAGGACCCCCGGGTCCTGAGGTGTAGCTTATTCCCCAGGAATCCCCTAGGGCATCCCCGATTCCTTTATCCATTCTTCAACCGTGGAGTTCTCTCCCTTCTCGCTTTGCAGAAGGTCTGGGCCCCCACTCCCATCCTGCCTCTCCCGGGCCTGCGCAGAGAAGCAAAGGTTCTGCGCCCCCTTCTCCTCGTCCTCCCAACGCCCAGCCACCTTGGCCATTAGCCCTTGCTGATTCCCGCATGACACACAGTGCCAATCACACTCAGGCCCTCCTCCTGCAGCGTGGCCACCGCAGGATCCACATTCCGCTATTCACAGGGGCCGATGACCACATGGACTCCATCCTAGGCCAGACTTTGGGCACTGGCAAAGCCAATCCTGCAGGCCGGCAGAATACAAATGAGCCTCGCCCCTAGGGCTCCAGCACCTTCTTGGAAATCTACAAAGATGTAGATAACCTGATCTACACGTCTGAGTCTTTCCACGGAGACCAAGGTCCGTCCGTGTAAGAGGTTAAGACTCCGGGAGATGAGATCACTCATCTGCCATGGACCCTGTGAACACAGCCGCATGCTTAGCCAGGCCTCTGCTCTCCACTGCTCAGCATCCTCAGAGAGCCCAGTGCTTGGGTGAGACAGGCACCCTTGGGGCCAAACCACTACTCGGAGCATGGTGAACAGGCCGGATACTGCTGGATCCTGCTACCCGGAGGAAAGAGTCCATTTCCACTTCATGGTGGTGACATTAATGAGACAGTCTCCTACCTCCAACCCACACACACCCCACACACACACCTCTTAGGCAGCCAAGGCTGCCAGCAGAGGGTAACAGGAAGCCCAGCTAGACAGAGTGAATCTCTAATTCCTGTGTCTCAGGTCAGGAAATGGGTCCATGAAAACCTCACAGCTATAAAATTGACACATAAGAGCTGGATCTCTGGGGCCGAGTATTTGCCTGGTGCATGTGAGCCCCGAGCTCCATCTCTAGCACCCAAGAAATTGGAAAGGGGAAGGAAAGGAAGAGGATGAGAGGGGAGGGTGGAGGAAGAAAGGAAGGGAAGGAAAAAAAGAATAAGAATAAAACAAGGTTCCATATAAGGCAGCGAATTAGCAGCCCTTCTGGTTCCACTGAATAAAAGAAAAGTAGTCAGGGTAATAAACAATAATCTCTATTCCTAAAAGAGGTAATAACTGAACAATGAACTTAATGATCCAGGTGAGAACCCCCACAAGGAAGCAGGCAGGAGAGCCCATGAACAAGTCCGCAGCACATGGCTAGGGTGTTAAGGCCAAGATCAGCAGGAGGTGCGGCAAAATGTGCCCTCCCCAACACCAGCGATGCCACAGAACAACTAACAGGAGAAGGAGTGAGACCAAGGGCTGGACAAATGGCAGGAGAGAGACAGGGGACTACATGGGCTGTAAAGTGGAACACGCAGAAGCCTGAAGCGGGAATTCTCTGCGGAGCTCGATGAACTGGGAGCAGGAAGAGGGAAGCGCTGAGGCTGCCTATACCACAGGCAGAGAGAAAGAAGGATTAGAGCAAGCTGTGAAGCTGGAGGCTAAAGTGTGACAGGTGCAGCCCCAAACAGAGATGCCCTGCATGCTGGCCTCCAGCTGACTCCGTTGAAGCCTTCAGGAAAAGGTTTCCTATTCACGCAGAGAGAGCAATACTAAAGGAAAATCTGTCTCCTCCCCCCCCCCGCCCCTTCCCACACCCCTTGCCCCTCGCCCCCCACCCCCCAGCCAAGCTCCTAAAACAAGCCCAGGGTTCCAGGAAATCTGCTGCTGGTGAGATTCAGAAAAGCAGGTAATAGGAATGGGTCCCCTCAGACTCCCACTTCCCACTTTCTGATCCATTTAAATGTCTGCCTTATCGCTTGCTGTTGAGCGTCCCCTAGGTTGTAAGTACTTACACATTTAAAAGGGAGGCCAAAGGGGACATGTAAAGGTAAAAATACTTATTAAGTTTTTCAAGCTGTCTGTTCCCATCTGCGGATACACATAAATTGAGTGTGGGTATATGCTTTTGTGCAATTCGGCTCCCAAACGGAGACAGGGGAAATTCAGGCACCTTCCTTGGCCAGCCTGATTTTGCTTGATCATAAATGCAGAGTGTCATGTACCTATGATCTTTATTAACTTACAGATATCATAGAGTCACCCTTCAAGATCAGATGTCCTTTTGATGCAAGAGGAACTTGTAAAAATAAAATTGATGCTATAAAGGATGTACTAATAAACTTGCTTAGCAAATATTAAGTTATCAATTAAAGAAAGAAAGAAAAATGGCTCCAGAAGATGAGGCTGTACTCAAGCCTATAGGACATTTTTTTAATTAGTGATTGATGCAGAGGACCCAGCCCATTGTGGGTGGTACCATCCCCGGGCTGGTGATCCTGGGATCTATAATAAAACAGGCTGAGCAAGCCATGAGGAGCAAGCCAGTAAGCAGCACCCTTCTATAGCTCCTGCATCAGCTCCTGCCTCCAGGTTCCTGGCCTACTTGAATTCCCATCCTGACTTCCTTCAGTGATGAACAGCAATGAGCAAGTGTAAAGCCCAATCAACCCTTAACAAACCCAGAGATGCCTCTGCCTCTGCCTCCCTCTGCCTCTGCCTCCCTGCCTCTGCCTCCCTGCCTCTGCCTCTCTGCCTCTGCCTCTGCCTCTGCCTCTGCCTCTGCCTCTGCCTCTGCCTCTGCCTCTGCCTCTCTGCCTCTGCCTCTCTGCCTCTGCCTCTCTGCCTCTGCCTCTCTGCCTCTGCCTCTGCCTCTGCCTCTGCCTCTGCCTCTGCCTCTGCCTCTGCCTCTGCCTCTCTGCCTCTGCCTCTCTGCCTCTGCCTCTCTGCCTCTGCCTCTGCCTCTGCCTCTCTGCCTCTGCCTCTCTGCCTCTGCCTCTCTGCCTCTGCCTCTCTGCCTCTGCCTCTGCCTCTGCCTCTCTGCCTCTGCCTCTCTGCCTCTGCCTCTCTGCCTCTGCCTCTCTGCCTCTCTGCCTCTGCCTCTCTGCCTCTGCCTCTGCCTCTGCCTCTGCCTCTGCCTCTGCCTCTGCCTCTGCCTCTGCCTCTGCCTCTGCCTCTGCCTCTCTGCCTCTGCCTCTCTGCCTCTGCCTCTCTGCCTCTCTGCCTCTGCCTCTGCCTCTGCCTCTGCCTCTGCCTCTGCCTCTGCCTCTCTGCCTCTGCCTCTCTGCCTCTGCCTCTCTGCCTCTGCCTCTCTGCCTCTGCCTCTGCCTCTGCCTCTGCCTCTGCCTCTGCCTCTGCCTCTCTGCCTCTGCCTCTCTGCCTCTGCCTCTCTCTCTCTCTGCCTCTGCCTCTCTGCCTCTGCCTCTCTGCCTCTGCCTCTCTGCCTCTCTGCCTCTCTGCCTCTCTGCCTCTCTGCCTCTCTGCCTCTCTGCCTCTCTGCCTCTCTGCCTCTCTGCCTCTCTGCCTCTCTGCCTCTCTGCCTCTCTGCCTCTCTGCCTCTCTGCCTCTCTGCCTCTGCCTCTGCCTCTGCCTCTCTGCTTCTCTGCCTCTGCCTCTGCCTCTGCCTCTGCCTCTCTGCCTCTGCCTCTCTGCCTCTCTGCCTCTCTGCCTCTCTGGGTACACTGATTCTTTTTAAACTCACTAATCTTGGAACCTAGAGCCCTTGAAGACTCATAGTTAAAATGAATGAATTTGGTTCAATTCCCAGCACCCACACTTTAGATAGAGGTTCCCAGTTTCTTCATGGGTTGTATTTATGGTTAATGTTTATTTTGGTAGTAAAAAGAACTTGAATTTCAAAAACCGTTGTTTCTTAAAACTCAGAATCTTAGCAAAGTTAAGTTACCTTAGTTAAAATCCTAATCTTATGGGAGCTTCTTGTTTATTATAAACTGTTTTAAAAAAACAATGGCAATTAAAATATAAAAGTTAATAAACATTCACCTTATAAGTGATTAAATGTCTTTGATATGCCTAGAACTGTACTTATAGTCATATCTAATATAAATGTTATCTATTGATAGAGACAAGATTGGAGGAAGAGGACAGTTTATCTCTCTCACAATACAGACTTCTGTAAAAATAAAACCTGGTTATGGAAAATGGATTAAATGCACACACCCTGATCCTGCATGGCACTGCATCCTGGTCCTGCATGGCACTGCATCCTGTCTCAAGTATATCTAAGCTCACCACACAACTAGCATGGACCTCCACAGCAGTCTAGTTGGCCATTCCTTTATCCAGGCCTTCCATTCTCCCCCTCTTAGTAAACCTAATCCCAATGTTGAGAGATCAATATACCTAATTCTATACATCCCAGGGCAATTTCCAATAAAGATAATACAGAGGCTCTGCCATATGACCAGCTGAACTACGGACATTCATTCAAACACTAAGTTACAGGTGTCATCATTTGGCTCCATCACACAAGGAAAACTGCCCTGGAAATAGGGGCCTATACCAAATAACTCACTTTAGTCCCATTCCCTGCCTCCCTTACAACACAAGACTTCTGAGTTTTCGAACAAATATGTGCATGCTTATAACTAACTGAACAAGGTACCTGTACCCTTGGCTTTATCTCATCCACTGTTCCCTCATCACCCCCAAAACCCCAGTCTAAGAAAGATGTCTAGCTTGTCTCTGGGCATCCTTTCAGGTCTCAGAACAGGAATAGCTGGACTGGGGACTTCTTGACATCAGTAACTTCTCTGCCTCACCTCACCGGCTTTCAGAAAGCCTTAAAGAAATGTCAGATCAGCTCAACCCCACTCAGGATCAACTGGATTCTTTGGTCAAAGAGGGCTAGACCTCCACACTCCTGGCCCTGGAGGGATCTGCATGGTCCTCCATGAGCAGAGCTGCTTCTATACCAACAGATCAAAACTGGTTGAGACGGAAACAGAGACTTAGGACCCGACACCGAATTGGGCAACGAGCCCCCTCCTGTGGGTGGGCCCTGAGTTCTCCCCCACTGGAGCTCCTCCCAGGGCTCACCCCTTTGCTCCTGGTTATCCTCAGAGTCAGGGCTTTTACCGTATTTACAGTTTTAGCGTATTTACAATTTTACTGTGTCTTTTAAACTTTTTGGCAGAAGTTCCTCCTGAGTCACGTTCCCACACTATCCAGTCCACCATACAAGATGAAGTAAAGACGATGTTTCTTTCACAGTCCTTCCATCCCAGGAACCAAAAATAATGCCCCATACACATCCACCAGCAGGAAGCAGCCAGATCCAACATGGTGCTCCCTACACTTCATAAAGGAAACGTCCTTCCAATTCGAGGGCCCTAAAATCGGCCTATGGTTCTAGTAAGTCTGCTACTGGGGAAATTTCGGAAACTTTCTAACCTGTCTGGCTTATCTTCCACCCTATAGTTTGGAAAAGCAGTTTATCCACAACAGTTTCTGGGTCTGGCAAAGCTATGGTCCTTTCCCATCCCCACTCAATAACAAAATCTCCTCCCAGTCTCTAGACTGTGAGCTCTCCTGCCCCACCCCCCACACTGTGCCTCTCCCTCTCCAGACCCTGGAACTCTGCTCTTGCCACTGAGGTCAATCTGAGCTTTCAATCTTCTTCTCCATCCTCTCTGCCCACTTTAATTCTTACAGACCCCATGAAAAGCTAGCTGGGGAGGGACCAGCTATGATGACTGGAGACACCATGAGCAGGGAGATGCTGGATCAGTACAGGCAGGTGCATGTAAGGTTGCCCCTGACTCCCCAGGGAAACCAGGAGGTGAGCGTCACTTACTGGTCTAGTGAACAAAGCAGAGACTGAGAGAGAAACTGCTGAACCCAGTCCAGGGACAGAAACTTGATCAAAAGGCCGTTTGTTTAAACCCTACCAGGAAACTGGATACCCATAAATCAGGTTTCATAGGTTTGGCCTGGATTACAAACTCTCCCTCTTCCACTCGCACAGTTTGATACGTGTAGTACACAGTTTTGACAGGTATCAAAGCAATCCGTTCCATCAAGGAAGCAACTCGGACTGTCCTGTCATCAGAGTTCTTATCTAGTGTACTTTTATTTTACTTTTTTTAAAAATCTTCACTCTTGCATGAATCTCTTAAGAGAGACTAGAATGATGTTTGGTTCGGATACTGCTTTGGTAGGCTTCATGGTTATGCAGTTTTCTTCTGAACCTACTCTAAGTGTGTGCTCTGCTGGTCATGCTATGCACAATTCATAACACATTTTCTGCTTCTCTGACCTCTTCTTTACCAGCCCCTCTTCTTTTGACTCAACGTGGCTTCCAAACGCTTTAATAGTAACCCTTGAACTTTGGATTCTAACAATATCGCCACTTTCTTCTTCCACCTGCTTTCCTCAGTTTGATTATTTTTCTCAGCTGATTAGTACCTATCATTAGCCTATCCATTCCAGCCTTAGTAACTATAGTGCCAAGGAAGTGAACCTCAAAAGACCAGACAGGAGCTGATCTGATGCAATCAAGCCACCAACACCCAGGACGATTTTAGTGGAGAGGAGCCCCGAGCATCTGTCAGGGCAAGGTTTTATAGAAAGCAGCAAGCAGGGAATGAGTGTTTCTAGCCCAACAAGCCTCTGATTGGAGAGCTCCTGAGCCATTAGCATAATTGGCTGGTGCTGGGAGTCAAAGCATAGACTTAACTTCGGCTTCCCTCTGCATTGGTGGGTGTTAGGCAGGGGGCAGGCTTGTTGGATTAACCTGGAAATGCTGGATTTGTTGGGGGAGATGAACCAAGAGATTTAGGTCTTGTTGGAGTTAGCCTAGAAACTAGAGCTAAGCTTGGGTTTTGCTGGGAGGTAACTTGGAAACTGACGCTAGATACTGGCCTGTTAGTTTACCTGAGTTCACACTTAAGTCAGGTTCTCTGAGATGGAGTTTGAACCCAGAAACTCTCTCATAGCAAGTGTCTTAGTACACACCATACAACCCTTGTTCCTTTGCTCCTGGTAGTTATTGGAGCTAAAGGAACAACCGCCTAACCAGCTACTACACTATTTCATGACAAGCCTAAGCAGCAATTCAGTTGCCACTGCAGTTAAGATTTTACTCTTGGAGTGATGTTGGGAACTGTACCTACCCCCTAAGCATGTGACCTGAGAGGGTTTAGCTGATAAAGTGGAGAGGAACCATCTCTGCCACACTATAAATTAATTATACTTGAACACTGCAAATTGAACTGAAAGAATATGGAAAATTAAAAAAAACAACAACAACAACAACAACAAAAAGGCCAGGCAGTGGTGGTGCATGCCTTTAATCCCAGCACTCATGAGAGAGCGGCAGGAGGATCTCTCAGTTCAAGGCCTGGTCTACATAGTGAGCTCCAAGACAACCAGAGCTACATTGAAATGCCCTGTCTGGATAAATAAATAATCAACCAGAAAGATGGCTTGGTGGGAAAAGCCAAGTGGCTCTTACCACCACGCCTAGTGGCCTGAGTTCCTTTTGTGTAGAGGACTCACATTCAGTTTCCAGTGCCCACAAGATGACTTGGAACTGTTCAGATCCGGGTGGAAGCCAAGAAAACTCACTCACTTCAGATACCAAAGCTTAAAGATGAAAGCTTTGTTTTCTGAGCACTCAGGGAGGCAGCCAGTTCAGCATCTGAACCTTGTCCCCGAATATTAGACAAGATTTTTATAATATGGGAACATAAAGCAAGGGGGACAGGGCTGGGTTGTTGCATTGACCAATTAACGTTGGTGACTGGGCCTTATCTGGGTCACCTGGTTTCAGGGCCCTTGAGTCAGCTTTTGCAGTGAGTTGGGTCCCCTCATGGACTTTGACCTGGAATCTAGAATGATAAAGGAACAAAGGAGTGGGCAAGCTGCAGGTAGTCAGTTAAGTCTAGAGGAGGCAGCACATTCATGACTCATGTGCCTTAGTTTAGGCAACCGGATAAAGCATCTTCCCTCTGTACATCCTTTACCGGTTAACAGACAGACATAAAACAAATGAAGACGCGGCATAGGAGTTGATTCTGGGTCCTGGGAACATGAACTCAGTTTTGATCTTAGTGGAACTTATCCCCTAGATGGCTGGACTCAGGAAACCCCTCCTAACAATAGCCATCTGTAGCTCCAGTTCCAGGAGACCTGACGCCCTCTTCTGGTTCCTTGGGCACCAAGCATGCATCCGGCACACACACATACATGCCGATAAAATCATGCACATAAAACAAAAATAAGAGATCTTCCTTAAAAATAAATAGATATAGGTGAACCTTTAAAAGTAAAAAAAAAAAAAAAAGATTTATCCTAATGCTGAGTTTGTATGTTGTTTGTATTAGACATAGGAAATTTTTCTATTATATACATATATATATATAAGCCAGACAGTGGTGGCACACATCTTTAATCCCAGAACTCAGGACAGCCTGATCTACAGAGTTAAGTTCCAGGACAGCCAAGGCTACACAGAGAAACCCTATCTCAAAAAACAAAAAACAAAAAACAAAAACAAAACAAAACAAAAAAACAAAACAAAACAAAAAAAACCACACACACAAACAAAAAACTCTTGCTGCCCCTAGAGACGCTGCAGGTGTGGCTGCTGTGTCTCGTTGTGCCAGTAGGTGGCAGAAAGGAGCGAGGCTAGGTCTATGCTCGCTGTTCTGACCTATGAACAGCTGAATGATTCGTAGTCAAAACTCCCCGAAAAGGAGGAGCCTGTGACGACTCCTCTCACCAGGCTGGGCGCAACCAGGCTGGGCACAGGTCCAGATGGGCTCCCAGGATGGGGAGCAAGCTGGAGGGAGAACAGATAAACCCCACCTGGGGCAATGAGCCAGAGACTAGAAAAACCCTGCTTGGAACTGCAAGCTCCAGGCAGGAATGAGTCAAAGACAGACAACTCCCAAATGGGGCCAAATGGGGACAGGAGCGAGCCTGAGACAACACCGGTCCAACCCCATGGGACCCAAAAAGGGAGCTAGCCTGAGATGACCACCAGTCTTGTACGGCGCAAGCCTGGGGCAGGCGGACCATGCCAGAGATGACCCCTACCGAATAATATAATTGGCTTTGAATTGCACAGGTGGGACATAGCGCTCCGGAGCACACTCCTGAAATGACCCCAAACACTCAGAGACCTCAGGAGCCACTTAGAGGAGCAAACAAGTGGTGGAGAAATGCAAGAGAACGAGAAACAGAAGGATGTGGGCACAATGAAGAGAGATAGAACTGGAGACTCAAGGGTAACAAGGAACAGCCTGATGCGAGTACCCAGTGGTGCCACCTGGGATCATGGTAGGGTCCCTGGCCTGAACTGACACTGGAGACCACTTCTGGGTCCATGGCCCTGCAGCAGCAGGGATTTGTTACTACCAAAGTCCAGGCAGACATCTCTGTTCTGGGCTGCCACTCAAGGACATGTTTATGTCAGAGGGCTGTGCAAAAGTGGCCCTACCCTTGCCTGGGCATTGTGGGAGAGCTGGCTCTGGGGGCATGCGAGCAGAGGAGCAGACAGTGCCCCTATGGCAGCACTAAGGAGAGCAGGCTGGGAACCTCGCCTGAACAGTACAGTAGAACTTGCCTTGCATATGGGGATTGCGGGTGAACAGGCCTCAAGGACCTTGGGGGGGGGGGGGGGGGAGCGCGGAGCTGGCTCTGCCCCTTGCGGACTGCATAACTGGATAAGGCCCTAGTGGTTTGGGCTGCGGGTGAGCTGACAGCCTAGCCAGCTCAGATGCCTCTCAGGCTCAGATCCAGGACTTTGAATTGGTTCACCCCAACATCATCCACCACATTGATAAACTGCTAGAGTGCTTGAAGGAGTCGGTCCTACAGATCCAAAGCTACAGGATCTCCATGACACAGGGCAACCACAGGATATCTGAGAGGAGTCCCAGTGAAGCTCCCATATTGAGAGTGTAGCAGACGCCAGAGGCCTTGCACCAGACCAAAGACTCATTGCAATGAACGTTTACAAGCAAAGACATGTGGACAAAAGGGAATACTGTGTGACACACTGCTACACACTACAGCTTCCACAGTGAGAATATTTTTCCTTCTGTGGGTCGGGAAGTTGCAAGGCTGGAGAGGGTAGGAAGGATAAGGGAAATGAGTGGGTCTGAGGTGCATGATGGAAAATTCTCAAAGAACTAATAGAAAGTCTTTAAAAGTATTCCTACCTAAGGCATTCCTTTCAAGTTACAAAATTATCATAAAACCTTATTGGACAAACGTTTTAAATCTATTTAAAAGTTGGCTTATTGTCTGGAAATTTCATTGTGTCTGTGATCTTCAGTCTTTTATACTGGTGATATAAAAATGGTATAATAATTGTCTGAGTTAACTAAAGATTTTTTTCTTTTTATATTCTTAGCCTAAAATATTCCCATCACTTTTTTTAAATCTGTGATCTGCCCCTTCAGGAAAACATTCATTATCTCCTTATAAAATAAGTACAGAATGTTCTATAAAAACTAAATTTAAGGGCTGGAGAGATGGCTCAGGGGTTAAGAGAGCTGGCTATTGCTCCAGAAGTCCTGAGTTCAATTCCCACCAAACACATGGTGGCTCACAACCATCTGTAATGGGATCTGATTTCCTTTTCTGGGTGTGTGTGAAGATAGTTCACTCATATACAAATAAATACTTTTTTAAACTAATTTTAAAAATTACATGACCCACTTTTATTAAAGAAAGATAAATGTGATTATAATGGATGTTTTATACATATTAGCTAAAAATTCAAAATTGTTTATAAAGTCTTTTCACAGTAAACGCCCAGAAGATAAAGAAAAGTAGGTGGTTTAGTTAATTGGAAAAAGGTCTCATCCAAGACTCCTTCCAGCCTAGAGAAAAGGGACGGGACACAGGCACACACACAGGCGTGTGTGTATGTGTGTGTGTGTGTGTGTGTGTGTGGTGTGTCACAGTAAGCTGACTGTAAAGGTTGCGTTATGTATGTAGGCATATATATGATATTTAATTGATATTTATTTTTTAAGGCTAAAAATTCCAGAGAGAAGGAGCAAGATGCTCCACAGGAGGGGTTGGAAGGAAGAAGGGAGAGGAGGAAATGATGTAATTACATTTTAATATTTAAAAAATTTTAAAACTTAGGGCTAGAGACATGGTTCAGTGGTTATGACCACTGGCTGCTCTTCCAGAGGTCCTGAGTTCAATTCCCAGCAACCACATGGTGGCTCACAACCATCTGTAATGAGATCCAATGTCCTCTTCTGGTGTGTCTGAAGACAGCTACAGTGTACTCACATACATAAAATAAATAAATCTTTTTTAAAAAAATTTAAATTCTAATTTTAAGTAGGAAAAAACCCTTATTTTTAATTTTCCAAATGGTAGTGCTGGGCATGATGGTGCACGCCTTTGATCTCAGCATTCTCAGGGCAGAGGCAGGTAGATCTCCATGAGTTTGAGCCCAGCCTGGTCTACAAAGTGAATTCTAAGACACCCAGAGCTACAGAGTGAGACCCTGTCAAAAAAAAAAAATCCAAAAGAACTCCATCTGGGTGGTACTTCTATTTCAAATTCAAATATTTAAAGTTTTTTAAAAATATTATTTATTTAATGTGTATGAGGACACTGTAGCTGCCTTCAGACACATCAGAAGAGGGCATCAGATTCCATTGCAGATGGTTGTGAGCCACCATTTGGTTGCTGGGAATTGAACTCAGGACCTCTGGAAGAGCAGTCAGTGCTTTTAACTGCTGAGCCATCTCTCTTGCCCATATTTAAAGTTTTAAACAAAGACTTTCCTAATAAGGGAAAATATGAATTGGGTCCAACCAGTTGTATCACTATGTTACTGTGATATTAAGCTACAACTAAATTAAATGTTCTAAGAAGTCCCACAATATTCCCAAACTTCTAACAGACTTACAGTAACTACCTCCATGGGTTAACTCTTCCTAACCAACTTTAAAATACCTTCTTCTAGGGCTGGAAAGGTGGCTCAGTGGTTAAGGGCAGTGACTGCTCTTCCAGAGGTTCTGAGGTCAATTCCTAGCAACCATGTGGTAGCTCACAACCATCTGTAATGGGACCTGATGCCTGTGTGTCTAACAACAATGACTGAGTGACCACGTATATAAAATAAATAAGCTTAAAAGAAGATAAGTGCTTTTTCCTTCATCTGCTACTTTGATTTATTTAGGCCATACTGTGTTCTTGCTTATTTTAAGTGTCACCCTCCTATTACATGTGACATGCAATGTTATTTCATATACAGAGGACACAAGATAAAAACCAGACCCAATCACAATGACTCAGCCTTGGCTTGATCCGTGGGTTCCTCCCTTAATGAGGTGCCCACTGGTTCTCTCCACTGATGACTGATTCCCGGCCTGTTCGGCCTCATCTGTCTGAGATCCTGGGATTAAGTTTCCCTGGCAGAAGAGAACATGAGATGCTCTTTGCCACACACACACACACACACACACACACACACACACACACACACACACACACACACAAACTGTGGTGTTTGGCCAGCAGGGGAACTAGAAAGTTCCCAGAATGAAAGCTACCCGGGTCCTGAGAACTTAGGTGATGGACATCAGCAACTGCAGAGAGCAGTGCAGGTCCGCAGCCGAGACTCTCGCAGACTGTCTCAGCTACTTAAAATAGTCAATCATTGTCCATGCCATTGTGTGACATCACAGCCCTGTGACAGGAACTCCGGTGCCAGAAGAGTCCTCTGCAGTTTGCCTCAGATGACTGAAAACCAATAAAATATCTGAAACTTCTCTCCCGATGACTCCTCAACCAATCAGAGAAGCGAAGTTCACCCAGATGCTCCGAGACACCCTGCTCTGAGGGGCAGTTCTTTCAAGGCAGCGTATCTAGATTATTCGTGAGAGCCTGTTTACTCTCCCGGGACGAAACCATTCTTTTATGTGCCAGGCTCACTTTAGCAGTCTCCCTACGCCTTTCACCATCAGGGGTGTCCTAAACATTTTCCTTTTGATCCTTCTATTCCCTTCTGAATTATAACATTTCAACACCCCATTGCTTATGACCTGGCCAATTAAGCTATTTCCCTCCTAAATATCACCCACCATTGCTTGCTATGTGCCTCCAACTAGATGAAGAAGTCACATTCAGCCAGCATTTGGGAAAACATATAGAAGCAGCCTTTCCAATCTTCTGCCAGCCAATGGTTATTGGCCTAGGAGACTTAGAACAGCATCGAACTTGTCCAGTCACAAATTGGGCACAAGTGAGACTTCGCTCACCCCTGGATGCTTACTGTGCAAATATTTAACCTGGGTAAAATGACAAATTCCTTCCTGTATATACAGTAAAGAGGCTCTGGATGGAAAAACAAACCCACCTGACTGCCAGCCCTGGCCAATCCATCTTTTTAGGGGAGACATCATCAATTATTTGGAATTAACCACAGAACATCTTTAGCAGCCCCACTGGAAAAGCATCTTTACTCTCTGATGCCTCCCAACAGCCTTCTATAACCTAGCTTATAACTACTGAGTTATCAAAAATATCCTGAAGGGGCTAGAGAGGTGACTCAGTGGTTAAGGGCACTGATTGCTCTTGAGGAGGTACCTGGGTTCAAATCCCAGCACTCACATGGCAGCTCAAAACTCTAACTCCAAGATTTGACACTCTGACACAGACATACATGCAGGCAAAAAAAAAAAAAAAATGCACATAAAATAAAGGTAAATAAATTTTTTAAAGTTCCTTAAGGAGCAAAAACACTTAAATCGTGGTCTTAAGAGCACCCCTTCTTCTGATAAAGACTGTTCTTTGACTCCTCTTTGCTTCCATTCCATTATTCCCAATAAACAAACAGTTCATCTCTCCCAGAACTCAACAAACCCAGTTCCAACACTCTTACGACATGTGGACAATATCCGTCTGATACGTAAACCCAGAGACCAGCACCTGACTATGGGGGACTGACCCAGTGACACCCCAGCACCTGACTATGGGGGGACTGACCCAGTGACACCCCAGCTCAACAGGAGCAGACTGATGTTGATGCCCATCAGTGATGGACTCCCATCTCATTTCTATTAAAGCCATCCTCTGTTTCTTTTCTTATAATGGCAAGGGTTGGGCCTATTTAGGACACTGCTCCAACCACAGCCCCCTGTTGTGTGTGCCCATTCCCCAACACCCACCTCTGATACTGCTACAAAAAGCTGACAGACAGAATCCTCCCCACCTCCACTACCCAGAAACCAGATACAACCTGACAACATACATAGGTCACATATTAACTAAGCCTGCTTCCTCGTGATGTCTGGGTTCTTCCCTCTACTTTGTCTGATTGAACTGAACGTCCCTCTTGCTTTGGACCCCCATTGTACTCTCTGGGACGTTAATAACCCTCTTAGTAAAGCTCCCGTGTGAAGGGTTATCTTGTCTCCACACCTCTCTCAAACCTCTTTCCCTCTCCCTTCTCTGACACCCGACTGGAGTCAGGGTTAGTCCTTTTCTGATGTACCCTCACAGACCTACTTCAAGGTGTGTCTTTCTTAGTTGATTCTAGATCCTAGCAAGATGGAATCTAGGCCATGATATTAGCCACCAATGGAATGCAAACCAAGACAAACATAGAGACCATTTCACTCAAGTCAGAATGGCCTTCACTAAGGAAATGGCAAGTGCTGTTGAGAATGGGGAGGGTGTGGGGGGCACTTCCACAGTGCACAGTGGGTAGGAACATAAACTAGCCCTCCCATAGTGGAAATCAGGAGGTGATATTTCCTTAAACTAAAGAGAGAGCACTCCTGCACAGATGGCAGTTAGACCGACCGTAGCTGAGTGGTCAGCCCGAGGACTCGGTGTCAGTAAGTCACAAAGACAGTAAGCACACCCATGTCTGCGACATCACTACAGCCAAGTTATGGACCATCAGCCAAGGGGTAGATAAAGAAAATGCAGTGCGTGTGCACAGTGGAATTACACTTGGTTGCAAAGAATGAAATATTTGCAGGAAAGAGAGGATGTGGCTGCATTTCTGTTTAAGTGAACTGAACTGGTCTCAGAAAAAAAATCGTGTTTTCTTTTTCCTTTTCTTTTTCTTTTTTCAGTTTCTCAGGACAGGTCTCTGTGTAGTGCTGGTTATCCTGGAACTCAATTTTGAGTTGAGGCTGGCCTCAAATTCAGATTTCCCTCTGCCTCTTCGTCCCAAGTGCTGGGATCAATGGGAGCCACCACACCCAGCTCTACTATCTTTTCTTTCATTTGAGGACCCTAGATTTTCATACAGACACATAAAATCGTACATGTATACATAAAAATGAAGTAGGGACAGAAGAGCCCAGGAGAAAATGGGGCAGCAGAATGTGGAGAGGGGAGGAAAGACAGGCGGCAACAAATGGGCTAACGTGGTCAGAGTACAGTATTTAGAATACTTGTAAGAAAATACCTTTGCGGGGCTGGTGAGATGGCTCAGTGGGTAAGAGCACCCGACTGTTCTTCCAAAGGTCCGAAGTTCAAATCCCAGCAACCACATGGTGGCTCACAACCACCCATAACGAGATCTGATGCCCTCTTCTGGTGCGTCTGAAGACATCTACAGTGTACTTACATATAATAAATAAATAAATAAATAAATAAATAAATAAATAAATAAATCTTTAAAAAAAAAAAAAAGAAAAGAAAATACCTTTGCAAAAGCCAGCACTGTGAGTGATGATCCACACCAATAAACAGTCTGTGATCCAATGGGTCAGGTGGTGCAAACCTGTAGCCTGAGCTACTGGGGTGGCCAAGGCAGGAGGACTACGAGTTCACAGCTGGCATGGGTAATTTAGTAAGGCACTGTCTCAAAATTAAGTCAGGGATGGGAGGTGGGCTCTGAAGGCAGGAAACCTGGGGCTACAACTCAGTGGTAAGACATCTAAGAACCACAACAAACAAAAAAGGAAATGGTATGAGACTGCAGTCTGGCCTGCTGGACAGCACCAGGGCTGTACTCAAGAGATACCTGCTCTCACCCTCATCAATCAGACTGTTGAAACAATACACTCCACAAAATTGGAATCTCCCAATGGCCCAGGCTGGGGATGGAGGGGCAAGGCCTGAGGGCAATTGGAAGAGGAGATGGTCTCCCAGGAAAGATTTGTCCGACATCCTTTCAGGAGAGGCTGGACTGAGACAAGAGTAGTGGGTGAGCTGTACAGGATTGACCCTCTAATTCTGCTGCCTGGACCTTACCCTCCTGTAGGATGCTGAAGAAGGACTGGTGGGAGCTTGCTAAATAGAGTTCTTTGTTCTTCTCCCTAGTGTGGCCTCACTGAATAAAGCTACTTTTCTGCCTTTCACTATTCATCTGCTTTGTCTAATTGGCTTACCGAAGGTTAGTGGGCCAGCCTGACTTGTTAGAGCCCCCAAGCTTATTACAGCTCCTACATCCTGACACTCAGCAGACCAAGGAAATTTTCCCCACCAGCAATCTCTGAGCTCTTTGATGGTGCCAGATACTGGGCAGTGCATATTTATTTTTATGTGTGTGGGTGCTTTGCCTGCATGTATGTTTGTGTACCACTTGTGTGCCTGGTGCCTGGGGAGACAAGAAAAGGGCACCAGATCCCATAAAACTGGAGATACAGACAGTTGTGAGCTGCCACATGGGTGCTGGGACCCAAGCCAGGGTCCTCTAGCAGAGTGTCATGGGGGGATTTCTGAAGTAAGCATTCTACACCCATGAAGGAAGAAGGAAAGAGATGTCGGGTGGGCCAAAGACAGGACAGTTCCAGGAAGGCCTGGGTCACGGCTCCGTTTGCGTTCTCTTGATTTATTGCTGTAAAACTACAAGGTGAGGAGGCCGGGCGAGCCAGTGGGACTTTCAGATGCTTACGTGGCAGTCCGCAGGTTGCTAAGGGCAACGACCCGTGATCTCAGCCATTTCTCCAGGTCATTCTGTTCCAGGTATCGGGTGAAGTCATCTTGGCAACAGGCAGTGCAAACAGTGCTTTTTAAGTAAGTCACTAAATAAATCAATGAATCAGCGTCTAACGATTGGTCTTTTCCACCTCATTCCACTTTAAGAGCAGCCAGTTGGCTAAGCCATCTTGCCAACCTTATTGATTTTGTGTGACAGGAACTATGTAGCTCTGGCTAACCTAGAACTCACAGAAATCAGCCCGCCTCAGCCTCCCAGACTGGGCAGTTGATATCAAGACGCTTCCTTCACTGGGCACCAGGCCCACTCTGACCCCTCCCCCACCACGGAGCATCACGAAGCAAGCGAGGGTTCTGAGCAACAACAAAAAGGATTGCACTAGTGCCTCCTTGCTTCCCACTTGGCAAGGTGTGCCAGAGGGGCCGTGGGCTCTCTGCGGTGTGGGCTCTTGGGGTTATGGGCTCTCGGAGGGCGGGGGCGGGGGGGGGGGATGCGGGGCTGTACAACCATGTCTAACACGGAACTTGGCAGGAAGTACATCTCACCTCAAACTTAAGGTTGTGAGAAATGTTGTTGGGTGTTTTGTTTTGTTTTCTACCAAAAGCCCTTATTTCCTGAACTTACCTTCCTCTTTTTGTTGATTAACCCAACTTCCAACTTGGTCCCCCTGCCTCCTCTGAGGGCTAGGATTAGAGGTGTTGTGCTATCCACACCCTACTACTTAATGATCATAATTAACTGTGTGTAGTCAAAAAGTAAAAAACAACAGAAACCCCCATTCAGTTCTAGACAAAGGGTAAATCTACAATCATTTGGGAAAATGGCTCGTCACTTATAGACGGTAAAAATAGACCTCTGGATGCAAAGGGATTGCATCATGCCCAGCAAAAAGAAGCAGTGCTTGTGTGACAAACCCCTGTGTCTTCACAGCCACATTCTCCGTCAGAGCCCTGCAGGAAAGACAGATGCAAGTGCTCATTAGTGATAAGAGAAATAAGTCAGTTTTGTTACATGTGTACAGTGAAATATTACATAGCGGTGAAAAATTAATGCTCAGAAGATATACTGCACAACAACAACAAAAAAACCCATCTCTTGAAAAGATAGCCAGTGAAGGAAACCTAATTCAAAATGCAAATGTAATTGTACAAGTTTGCCAAACAGACAAAGCAATTCTGTCATGTCATAATGCAAACACATGTTAGAACTCAGGAAGCACGTGGCCGTGACTACTCCAGAGGTTGGGGGGGGGGTGCTTCTGGGGTAAGTGAGAGGCAGGGTTAGGAGGATGAAACCTGAAAGAACAGAGTTTTCAAAGTTCATGGTAAACTTCAAAACTCAAGCAGGTCAAGACGGATTCAAACACTAAACTTCCCGCATCCCTTCCCAGGGTCAAATCTGTAGCCAAGCGTGTCGGCTCATGTCGAGATCCCCACACTTAGAGGCTGCGACCGGCAGAGCATCTCAAGTTTAAGACCAGCATGACCCCGTCTCAGTTAAAAGATAAAGCCACTTGCCACTGTCTCAAGGACTTCCACAGAAATATGATAGGGGTCTTGGAGGGGTTTTTTTGTGGGTTTTATTTTTTTGTCTTGTTTTTCTGTTTTTTAAATAAGGTCTTACTATGTGGTTTTGGCTGGCCTGGAACTCATGATGTAGAGCTCACAGAAATCTACCTGACTTGAATTAAAGTCATGTCCAGCCACACCCAGAAGGACTTCTTTTTATATATAATTCGCTTCGATAGTTTGCAATCGTTTTCATGTTTATTGATGAACTGAATTTGTCCTTTGACATTTTCTTACCGGTGTGCAGTGCATTCTCCTTACTCTCACCCACCTTATATTTTTCCCACTTTCTCCTTCCCACCACACTCCCCTGTCCCACATTCATGACTCCTTGTTTGCTTTGTCACCCGCTGGTTTTAACCAGGACCCTCTGTGTGTCCACAGGCTTGGAATTGTCCACTGTGGCCTGCTGGGTCTACGGTTTGGTTCTCTGAGGGCAATGACTTTCCCTCTGCTAGAATCATCAGGGATGGTGTCCTAGCAGCCCCCAGGTGACCCATGACTGGCTGTCAACAAGCCTCAGCCTATGCAGACACCGGGCAGGCCACCACAGCTGCTGTGAGATCCTGTTTACAATGGCTGTGTCATGTTCTAAAGATACCATTTTATATCTCTCCTACTTATCTCCCTGGCTCTTAAATTCCTTATATTCTCTCTTCCACAATATTCCCTGAGCCTTAGACAGGGCGGTACCCACTTGGGGGGAAGCACTCAGTCATCGTGGAACTGCAATGGATCTCTGCATTCACTACCCTCCACAGAAAAAAGAAAGAAAGAAAAAAGTCTCTCTCGAATGAAACTGGCACTGTCTGTATGTATAAACATGAATCTTTAGACTGCAGTTTGGTGTTGTGTGTCAGTTTAAATAAAAGTACTCATGAGGACCCAGAGGCAGTTTGAATATACTTGGCTCATAAAAAGTGGCACTATTGGGAGGCATGGCCTTGTTGGAGTGGGTGTGGCCTTAGAGGAGGAAGTTCATGGCTGTAGGGGTGGGCTTTGAGGTCCTATGCTCAAGATCTGCCCAGTATGGAAAAGAGTATCCTTCTGGCTGCCTTCAGATCAAAATATAGAACTTTTATCTCCTTCTCCTGAACCATGTCTGCCTGCAGGCTGCCATGCTTCCTGCCATGATGATAGTGGACTGTACCTCTGAAATTGTAAGCCAGCCCCAATTAAATGTTGTCCTTTATAAACCTTGCCTTGGTCATGGTGTCTCTTCAGAGCAATAAAACCCTAACTCAGACAATCCCCAGAGGTCTATAGCCTCGTTTTGTTTAGGCTTTTTTAGTTTTTTCTTTTTTCTTTTTTTTTTTTTTTTAATTAGGATTATGTCTCAGTGCCAGGGATATCTCCTTATGAGTTGTTAGTCAGAGAGGCCCCAGAGGCCCCGAAAACACTATAGACTATTGCCAATACTCTCGGTTGTCATTAGGAACTAGATGGTAGGACCTTATTGTTGCCTGAGCGTGGTGACACAGGCCTTTAAACCCAGTGCTTGAGAGGCAGAAGTGGGCAGATTTCTGTGAGTTTGAGGCTGGGCTGGTCTACTGAGTAAGTTCCATGCCAGCTGGTCTAAGCGTGCCTCCTAGGAAAACCCCGTCGTTAATTTAAAACACCCCTACTGCTGAAGACACTTCCACACCTTTGCTGCAAGATAGAAAGAAACGGAGCTGGGACTGAATCGGAAGCTTCCTCCCTGCTTGCCGGCTTCCGCGGTGTCCAGAGGCTCACGCAGGATGTGAATGATTCAGGCATAGGAAGCTGCCGAGAAGTAGGACTTAGGAAACCCAAGCTTTCCCTCGGAAGACATGGCTTCCCTAGCCAGGACAGACACCCTCGTCTTCAGAGAGAAATGGTGAAAAGGAGTATGTAGTGTGAGCATCCAGAGGAGTCGGGAACAGTGCGAACACCTGTGTGTCTGGAGGGCAGAGACGGGGCCTGTGACTTAAAAAGCAGGCTGTGAAGCTCTCTGAAGCAGGTCCATCACGTGCAGCCAAGCCAGGTAACTCCACATAGAGACCCAGGGCCCCAGGAGGCCTCTCGTGAGGGAAGAGATATGCCCCCACAGATATGTGCAGATACCGAGGCAGGGGGAGGGTCTGGCCTTGGAGTCTCAGGCACAACGAGTTGGAAGACTATGGGCAGCTTGTCTACAAGGTCTTCTTTCACCCAAATCCAACTGTGCCAGCTCCACATCAGCCCAGCAGCTCCTGTGTCTCTCAATATGAGGGTCCCATGTGCTTGTACTCCATCTAGGACTAGCTTCCCACTGAGACAGGGAGAGAGTGGTAGGGGACAGGATTAATCCAGGGCCCCTGGGGACTGGCAACCAGAAGAGAGGTGAACTCCAGCAATGCCAGGCCGAGAGACTGAAGGAGCTTGCAGGAGACCGCAATGTGAATGATTCCTGTCAGCTCCAAACCTACTCTGGCCACTCCATCACCCAGGGACTCCTGGTTACTAAGCAACCCCTGCCTTACCTACTACGTCTGCTCTTGTTCCTTAGCAACCCTTGCATAACCCAATTCCCTTGAGTTCAGAGTTGATATCTATAAATTATAAGTAGATGGGTGCTGCTCCAGCAATGGAGAGAAATTTTATATTAAATTCTGGTCTGTAGCTAGCGTCCTCATGAAGGCAACCAAACTCTTCACGTTGGCAGGCTCAGCCTTGGCTTCCAAATTATGCTTCTTTTGATATTTTATTTCCAAAACTGGACCTACCCTGTTCTCCTCCCACCCCTCAGTTTTCCTCCTTTCCCCTCTGAACTGTCCCTTCCTCTTCTCTACGAAATACATTGAAAGTCTTATATTTCCAGGGGCTAAGGGGGTTTCAGATGTTGGTTGATCTACCTTTTCTAAATACGGGGCTCTAAATATTCTAATACCCCTCTGGGGGATTCTTCTCCCCAAGCCACAACACAGATTAACCCCACACAGTGAGGGTAAGTGAACAGAGAATCAAGGCTCCTCCACTAGACCCAAGAGAAAAAGGATTCACACTTTGTGTGTTAGAGCACCCCCTGCTGGAATGCCTGCGTTATAACATGTCTGAGAAGCCGCCCTGTTTCAGGAAATTTCCTTTGGCCTGCTGGTCTGAGCTTGCCTGATGGTATTACAGAGAAGCTAGCCCACTGACTAGAAAAACAGCTCTAGCCTGGTGCAAGCAAACAGACTGCAGAGAGGAGGTGAGCCTTGTCTATGCTTGGTTCTCCTTACATGCCGTGTGCCTTTCACCCAGAGAGAGAGGGAGCAAGAGAGCCCTCACTCACTGGCCCCCAGAGTCACACTTTATTCCAAGGCAGTCTGAAGGAGCCGAGCTGACAGCAGATCCATCCCCTTTGCAGTGGTCTCTAAGCCTGTCCAAGTTGATTAATTCAGATGCATAGATTTGAGAGTGCAGAAGCCAAATGGACATACTTTCAAACCAGCCCCAAATCAGAGGCCAACGACCTTCAATGCTAGGTCCAAAGCAAAAAGAGAGGGCAAAGAAAAAGAAAAGAAAGATTAGGGGAGAAAGTCGATCCTCGTAGTGCAGGCCCGTAACCTTAGCTACTCAGGAGGCTGAGGTGAGAGGATCGTGAACTCAAGGCCAGCCTGAGCAACTTATGGAGACAATGTCACAAAATAAACATTAAAAAAGAGGCTGGGATTATAAACTAGAAGTAGAACACTTGCCTAGCATATGTGAGGTCCTGGGCTCAATGTTTAGTCCTGAAGAGGCAAGGAAGTAAAGAGAGAAAAGTGGGGCGGAAATGAGGAAGGCAGGCAGGAGGGAGAAAAAAAAAACTCAAGGAGAAAATGAGAAGCACACAATGCTTAAAATGCTGACAGTCAGCGGAGAGCTTAAGGATGCTGCTGGGCTCCTGTCATCCCCTCTCAGCTCCTCTGCTCCTCCAAAAGCCGAGGTGACTTGGGTGATCCTGAGGGTTTCCGTGACCGACCAACAGCAACAGACAGCTGCAGACAAGTCCAGAGAGAAAGCGATGGGACATGAAGTGAAAAGGCATGAAGACTCCGCTCCAAGAGTCGTTTGCCCTGGTATAGCCATGAGGCCTTGTCCCAGACCACATCATTCCAACCTTGGGCTGTGAATGTGTTGGGTTGACCTCACGAGCTGTCACAGAGCTGATTTCCTGGGACTGCCGATTCTATCTGAATAAACTCCAATACGGGTGGAATTTACAGTCCCATAATTCAGGAATGTGGGGAAGGGCCTCACCCAAGTTGGGGAGGGCAGAAGCTGGGGGAAGGGCAGACCTGTCAACAAGTAGATGGAGCCCCCACACCTCCCTCCCAAGGACTCTCCCCCCTGATAAACTGTCATATCAGAAACAGACTCAGAACTCAGGCAGGCTCCAGGCCCCAAACAGGGCAAGCCAAGATGGGCGGGAAGACAGCTCTGGGCTCAGCTGGCTGGAGAGGCAGAGCTGGCCACAAGGCTGCAGAGTCATTTCTGCCAGCACCAGAAAGAGGCCACAGGCCGCAGCTGCAAAGCCACTGAATTGGCTCCTCTTTCCCAGGTCAGACCTCTGGAACTAACCAAATCAATAGCTGGAGTTCCTGGTACCCATGAATCGCTCAGGCTGTCCTAGGGAAAACATACGTCAAGCCCGGAACTATGCTGAGTACTGAAAACACCAAAATGAGGAAGGCAGAGCCTGGGTGAGCATTTCCCCACTGAGTTTCAAAATTAGTACAATTAGGTTTGCCATTGATTGGACGATTCTGATAAATGACGTGCAGAATGGTATGAGCGTGGGGCCCGGTCCGTCTGAGAGCAACGAGAAAAGCCACATGGTGAGGTCAACGGAGAAAGCACTGTGCCTTGAGGTGTGTGCTCAGGAGGACCACTCAGTGATGAGGACAGCAATTGGGGCATTGATGGCTTTCAAGACGATATGAGACCCCAGGACTGTAAATCAAGTGAAAAGGGAAACAAGCTAGACCCGGAACACCAGCTTCTTAGATGGCCCCATGACCGCAGCTGCCCAGCATCCTCACCCTGTGTGTTCTCCACTGACTTCAGACCAACTGGCAAAAAACCAGTCTTGCCTCTGAGTGATTAGGACAAAAAGCTGAGTGCCATCTTGGGCCCTCCCTGCCCTCCTGTCTCCGTATTGGCTCAGTCCTATCTAACACATTGAGAGTCACCCATGACAAGGTCCAGGAAGCAAAGACCTGAGTTTTGCAGCCATCTACTCAGTGAGCCAGCTTGGCAGCTAATCTTTGAGCCCTGGTCTAGTGAAGACAACTGCAGCCCAGATGGTAGCTTGACCACAACCTCATGAGAGCACTGAGCTGGAACCAGCAGGTCAGAGCCAATGTGTTCTCTAGCTTGAGGGTTGCAGGCTCTTTTGTTGTGGAGCAATGGGCAACTAAACCAGGAGCCTCGAGAATAATAAAGCCATTCAAGAGATAACAGAAAAACCCTAGAATATAAAGGGCTTTGAATAAAGCAGCCATAATTAAAACATTGTTGCATTGATGCGTGAACAACTGAAGTCATAAAAGCAAAATTTCAGAAATAGACCCAAACACCTTTGGAGGTAAACTCAGGCTACAGAGTAAGACTGATCCTCCCTCTCCATCATTTAGTAGATATCGATTTCCACTAAGCCATCTTGCCAGCCTCATATAGCAACCGCCATATTTTACACACACTCCTGATGATAGTTTTCTAGTAAACAGTGGTGACACTTATTAACTGATCTGAAGAAAAAAAAAAGTCCAGCTTATAAACTGTGTACTCTGTTCAGAAAAGAGTAAAGAACTTTTGAGGCAGGGTTTTACTATGTAGCCCAAGCTGGCCTTGAACTGACAATCTTCCTGTCTCTTCCTCCTGAGTGCTTGGATTATGAGCATGGCCTTCATGCCTAGCATGTTGCTGTGCCAAGTCCACGCATAGCCCCTCTAGGGCCATGGACCTGACCAGTAAGTGAGGGAATAAGGAAAAGACGGACAAACAAGCTTACAGAAAAACCGGGCTTGGTTGGTCTGGGGTCTCAGCGAAGTTAGCACTTTAAATCAGGCATAACATGTGCCTGCAATCCTAGCTACTTGGGAGGCTGAGTTAGGGTAATTCTAAGTTCAATGTCTGCCTGGTCTACATGGTGAGTTCAAGGCCAGCCTGGGAAAACCAGAGACTTAGTGTCCCAGTGAAATTTAAAGGAGGAGAGTGGGGATAGCTCAGCACTTGCCTAAGTGTGCAGGAATCTGTCTGTGTTCAACCCTAGTACTGAGGGGAAAATAAACACACTTTCTCTTGTGCAATTGTTTTCAGTTTTATTTTATTGTCTGAGAATTTCATAAATGCATATAATGTGTTTTAATCAAATCTACCCTCATTTCCTCTCCTCTACCACTTTTCCTTCCAACTTTACATGCTCTTTTTTTTCTCACTGAGTCTACTTAGGGCCGTCTATACATGTATTATGAGCAGCTACTGGAGCATGGGCAGCCCCTTAAGGGCCACATGCCTGAAGAACACCGACTCCCCTACCTCAGAAGCCATCATTTGCCAATAACTCCTCAGATAAAGTGAGACCTCATGAGCCCTCCCCTCCCCATGCTGGGATTTGGGCTGTCTTGATCCTAACCAAACAGGTCTTAGGCACAAGTCTCGGTTGCTATAATTGGTGCCTGCAGACACAATGACATGTCCAGCAAATGCTCTTTCACCATGAATATTCACTCTCTCTGGCTCTTAGAAGATTTTCTGCCCTCTCTCTTCTGGAATGAGCCGTGGGAGTGGGGGTGATACAGACATCCCATTTAGAACCAGGCATGCACAGTCTTGTACTCTCTGAAAAGTTAAACCCTTAGTGACTTAAGAAAGATGTTCAGCTGCTGCTTCTCGTCCACAGCGGAATCACTATGTCTGAGTAAACTGAGAAAAAAATGAGACGGGCATTCCAGAGAGTTCTCTGACTAGAAGAATGGAGGGATATCCTCCGAAGAAACTGCAAAACTAAATAAATAAAAAGCAAAGATATGAGCTCTCCTTGCCTCCATTATGTGGATATTAGCAGTGAGTGCTATCATGCCTTACACAGCAGAGTATACTGAATATAGGTCTGGGCAAGTGACAGCATCATTTTGAGGCAGTCATTGAGATTTTAGAGAAAACTGAATCAGCTATCGCGAATGTAGAAATGATACACTCTTTGAAAGCCAAAAATTGTCAGCTTTCAAGCTAAGAGTGAAATAGTTACTGGAACATCTCCCCAGATAAGTTATCTCCCTGCCTCAGCTGGAGGAGCCCACAGCGACTCAAGAGTGACAAAGCTCGGACTCCCTCATTCCTCATGGTGCTGAATGCAGTCCGTGAATGGGATTTGGAGCAGCTCAATGCCACTTTGCAAGGATGCAGTCACTTGTCAAATTCAGGGCACAGCTGCAAGCATGAAACCTACATTGCTCTCTCTTCTCTTCTGCTTCATGCATAGGGACTGAGCGTTTTCTCGTAGCCTCGGAATATCATCATGGACTACTCATAACCTCTTCTCTTATCTGAATACTTTTTTTTTCTTTTTTTTTATCTGAATACTTTTTATTTAAGTATTTTGAGATTTTGGTACATGAGTACTGCATTTAGTATCTTTTCCACCCCCTCTCCATATATATGTACACATATATACATGAGTCCATTTAGTGTTGCTCTTCCATGTGTGTGCTTAGGGCTGACCTCTTGGATAACCTGTCAGGATGCCCATCCCTGGGCTGATTCTCTCTGCAGCGTTGCTCCTTGCCTGTAACTCTTCACCTGCGGTGAAGCCTTGTGAGATTTCCCCCTTCCACACCATGACAGCACCTTGTTTAGGTTGCTTGGTAACAAACACAAGTGGTGGTGAAGTTGTGTGGACCTGTGTTTTGGGTTCTCCCTCTCTCTCATTTTGACCAATGTTTTTGGTTTGCATCCTTGAACAATAGTTTTGACATTTCCAGTGGTGACACAAAAGCCATCGTGGGTAAAGCTGCCAGTACTTAGAAGACAAGGCAGGGACAACACACTGTCCCCACTGTTATTCCTTTCTTCCTGTCAGATTATCTCTGTGCCTGTGATTCTTGAGAGCACATCTTTTAAACATTCTTTGTGAAGAAACAGGAATTCCACGTCCTGAGTCTACTGTATCGTGAAGAGCAATGGTTATCTTAATAAATCATTTGCAATGACTCGTAATGTGGGCCGAACTACCATGTTTGTTCACATAATACTAGTTTCATCAGAAAGAGTGTCAAACTATGATTATTCAGATTTGGATATTTGGCAGGCATTCTCTCAGAAATGCAGAGAATGTCAGTTCAAGAAAAATAACTGCAACAGTGCCTGTCAGTGGTAATATCTGAACTTTCCAGCAAAAATATAAGATGTGAACAATTTTACAACTTTATGACACTGAGTTTGCTAACGACACGATATGAAATGAATATGATTTTTTTTAATTTGGGCATTGCACGAAGAAATGTGTCAGCATATAGACCTGTATACCTAGTGAAAGAAACCTCCAGATGACCAGTGTGCAATGCTACAGCATCATATGTATGCGTATGAAATGGGAATGCACTCAGAATGTATGACAGACCAATAGCATTTTAAGATAATGGGACTGAAACACATTCATTAATATTTTTTTTCAGATTCCACATTGCAACTAACCCTTTTAAAACTACCAGTGGCCAAGTTTTGGCATGGCATCACACAATATTTATTTGCTGCCCATCAGACCTAGATGGTAAGATTCTATCACTAAGGACATCGCATCCTCTGGACACAGGACATGGGAAAAAATAAAGGTAGACACATATTGAGAAGTCTTTCCCTGATGGCTTTCCCTTATAAGGCTGGACACTTTATTTAGCTATGGGCCTTATTGTCCAACAATACTGACCTACCAGGCAAGATGTGCCCCTGGTGCGATCGTGGCAAATCTGTTATGGGGGTAACAACCAACCACTTTCTGCTTTAAACTAAGGCTCACTTGACAAGAGAAGATTCAGGTCTGATACTCTAACCTTATCAAAAGCCCATGGTTGAGGAGATCATAAACCCTGATGGGGAAGCTACAGCCATTGTTTTGCTAAGTTGATATAATGTGCCCATTAAATTGTCCTGTAAATAATTTCAATAGCAAAGCTTCCTTTTTGCAGTGGGCAGTAGTAACTGCAGAGACTCATAACTGGTCCGGCTGCTGAGGATAAGTGACGGTGGAATTCTCAGGCATAAGTGGGACATCTATCTCACCTTCCCCAAGGCTCAGGAAATATCACTGGAGAGAGGGTAGAGACTGTAAGAGCCAGAGGGTGAGGCAGTGTGTTGTCCAGCTCAGCGCAGCTGTGAGCCCATCAACACCTTGTCATGGAGGGAGGAGGGGTTCACAAGGACCTTCCTCTCTCTGAGGATTTATGGGAGGTTTGCAGTAGCTAATGGGAGGGGCTCACAAGGTCCGAGATCTCTCTGAGGATCTAAAGACAGTTTAATGGTTGCTGGGATGAGAGAGACACTTTTTCCAATGGTGCAGCCACAGGTAAGGTGGCCCTGTAAATAACCTTTCACCATGCTGTCATAAGCAGCTCAGATAAAACTCACTAGGTCATCAGAACAGAAAATAAGACCCGAGGTTAGAGGATGAGTCAGGAGAAAGAGGAAGGGAATCAGCTGAAAGGGGACAAGAGAGTGACGGAAGGTGACTGATCAAAAAGCATGAAAACGTCATGGTGACACTCACTGCTCGGTATAATTTATGTATGATTTTTAAGATGTATAACTGAAAAAGTTAACGCTCCTATCTTTGTATGAGACCATACACGCTCCTGTCTGGTTCTCCCATTAGAACAGTGGCTAAGAGCACTGGCTGGCTTTGCATAAGACCTGAGAACATGACTTACAGTGAGAAGTGGAGAGAAGGCGGCAGCCTGAGCTCGTGGGCAGAGGACTGACCTCGCATGCTGGACTGGATCCCACTCAGATCTCTTCTAACTTTCCTGTTTAGAATATGTAACTATTTTTCATTTAAAAATCTGATTTATGTGAACATGAGATAAGTATATTGTTTTTATTGAACAACTTTTAAATTCCTCAGCATTTAAGTCCTATTTCAGAACATGTTGATAGACAGAACCAAAATGAACACAAGTGCCCTGCAACGGTTGATAATTCTTAAGAACATACATGGGACTGGAGAGATGACTTAGAGGTTAAAAGCACTTGCTGTTTGTCCAGAATGCCTAAGTTTGGTTTCCAGCATCCATGTGAGGTGGCTCACAACCATTTAGAACTCTAGCTCCAGGGGACTCAACGCCTCTGACCTCCATAGTCACCTGTACTCACGTGCACATATACACATTCAAACACACACATCCCTACAGATAATTTAAAATAATAAAATAAATTTAAAAAAAGAATATATACGGGCCCTGAGAGCAAAAAGACTAAGAACCCTGCCCTGGTGTATTTGACTAATGCACACTTGGATGGTTTCTTTTTTTTAAGACTTATTTTATTTATGTATATGTATGTGTCTCTCTGTGTGTATACCATGTGTGAAGATTCCTACAGAGGACAGAAGAGAAACATGTGATCCCCCGAAAATGAAATTATAGAAGGTTGTGAGCTCCCTGACATGGGTTCTAGGAACCAAAGTTGGGTTCTCTAGAAGAGTAGAGAAGTGTCCTTATCCTCTGAGCCATCTCTTCAGCCCCTAAATGATCTCTTTTTAATATTTTAGATATAGACAAATAGTAGATAGAAAGATAGATAATAGATAGATGATAGATGGATAGACAGACAGACAGACAGATGATAGATGAAAAGATGACTCGGTGGGTAAAATGCTTGCCACATTTCATGAGTTTCAGATCCCCAGCACCTCTGTAAATCCAGGCTTGTGTAGTGACCCACCTGTGCTCAGGAAAGATCCCTGCAGCAATCCAGCTAGCTGAGCTAACCAAACTGGCAAGCTCTGAGTTCAAATGAGAGAGACCTTATCTCAGTATATAAGGTGGACAGCCACTGAGGAAGACACTACCAAGTATCAACACACGAGTTCCACACACATACATATGCAGAAAATGCTCTTATGATATGTATCTTTGACTAAAATATAAGAAAAAAAAAAACCTTTCTCAGTGCTATAGATCAAACCCAGGGCCTCAGCTATGCTAAGCAAGTACTCTGGCTCTGAGCCGTAGCACAGCCTTGAGGAATAGCTGGGGGGAGGGGAGCAGAGGAATAGCTGACTCTGACTGGTGGATACATCAGGAAACACCTGGGTTAGCTGTCAAAGCCTGGTCAGAAAGGCTGAGCCAGACCCACTATGACAAGGCCCACAGAACTAGGCTTAGCACTGCTGGCACACAGTGAGAACACTGGTACTCTCAGCACACATGTTTGCTCTCCTGTCAGATGGAGGTGGCAATGCCACCCAGCAAGGTGTGGTGAGGCTCACTGCAGTGCGCCTGGAGCGTGCCAGACATTGATCCCATAGAAAAGCCGTTTCTCCCTTCTCCTCCCTGACGCGACACAGCTCACTTCTTGTCATATGCCAGATCCTGGAGAGACCTAGTTCTAGATACACTTGTGTGGCCCATCCTGGCCATCATACCCTCTGGGCCACAAGGGTGATGCTGGGATAGGGCGATGTATTCTGTCCCCCACAAAAGATCAAAGAAGAGAACGTGATCTTGTAACTTACTTCTCCTGCCTACCTGGGACCCCCCGAGCCCACTCCCCTGCACCTGTATACCTGTACACCTGAATGTGCATGACTGCTTGGACTACTCTAGGCCTATGGAGACTCTTTGTCTCACATCAATAACGCCAATTTCTGTTCCTGGGAAATTCACTGAGATCAGGCTCCCATGCAGTCTCCACTTCCCACACCCCATGGGGAAACACTCCCAAGGTCCCCCTCTAGGTTTCCACTAAGGAGCTGTCAATCCCTCTCCAACACCCACCCCCCAGGCCACACCAGGTGATCACAGCCCAGGATCTAGAAAATGACAGGTTAATTCAAATGAGGATTGATAACATGGCTTCCCAGGCCACAGCCAAAGACCTTAGGAGCCTGGCCGCTCCCCTGCCTTCTCAGAGTGTGGTTCTCTGTTAATCCTACCTAGTGACTCAATAGCTGTTTGCCTAGCCAGTAATTATTTTTCTAAGACTCAGCAGCAGGTGTCTGTTTCACCATTCTGTACACAGCCAGTCCACAGAACGCTCCTCCAGCCCCTGGGCTCCTCCCACCCTCCTACTTCCTCCTGTGCCCTCCTGTGAGCCCAACCCTAGGAAGGTTGACCGAGTCGACCTCCCACAGATCATACAATGCACAGAAACCAACACAAAACAGTGCAAACTAAGAACGTGAGACTCTAGGACGTGTAAAGGAATGCACGACAGGACTGATGGCTGAGCACCGGAGGGCCCTTGTCTGACATCACCAATGCCAGTCCCAGCCCCTGGGAAAAGCACTTCTTGAGCAGACGTTCCCTACCACCTGCCTTCTAACTGAATAGAAGTTCACTGAGTTATATCAGTTTTTTCAGGGTCTGGCAAATTTCAGTGTGTGATTTTCTTTTTATTTGCAATGTTTTATAGTGAGGTTTTAATTTCTTAATTTAAAATAAAAATTTCAAAAAAAAGCGTAAGAGAACAGTAACCAACGCTGACACCATTGCATACACTAGCAAGATTTTGAAAGGACCCAGATGTAGCTGTCTCTAGTGAGACTACGCCGGGGCCTAATAAACACAGAAGTGGATGCTCACAGTCAGCTATTGGGTGGATCACAGGGCCCCCAATGGAGGAGCTAGAGAAAGTACCCAAGGAGCTAAAGGGATCTGCAACCCTATAGGTGGAACAACAATATGAACTAGCCAGTACCCCCCGGAGCTCGTATCTCTAGCTGCATATGTATCAGAAGATGGCCTAGTCGGCCATCAGTGGAAAGAGAGGCCCATTGGTCGTGCAAACTTTATATGCCTCAGTACAGGGGAACGCCCGGGCCAAGAAGTGAGAGTGGGTGGTTGGGGGAGTGGGTGGGGGAGCGTGTGGGGGACTTTTGGGATAGCATTGGAAATGTAAATGAAATAAATACCTAATTTTAAAAATAAAAATAAAAAAGAGAACGGTAACCTGCGTGGATGGAAGGTTGGCTATTGAATAAGCTTTGTGTCCCCGGTGGTCACGCCTCCTGACGGTTCTTCTATGTCGCTGAATCCTAACTGCCAACACCTTAAGGATTTTCTGTTTGTAATCATGGGAAATTTTGCACCATAGTCTTATTTTTTCCTGGATTTTTTTTCCTGATTCTATGTTTAATTTTAATATAGGAGGAAAACTAGTCTTACAAAAATTAATTAGGAGTCATTGAGCCGTGTTCCTTCTTCTTCCACTTCCTGCAAAAGACTAGGCTAAAGAAAGCAAATCTGGGCTGGTGAGATGGCTCAGCGGGTAAGAGCACCCGACTGCTCTTCTGAAGGTCCTGAGTTCAAGTCCCAGCAACCACATGGTGGCTCACAACCATCCTTAAGGAGATCTGACTGGTATGTCTGAAGACAGCTGCAGTGTACTTACATATAATAAATAAATAAATATTTTTTAAAAAAGAAACAAAATGTAACTTAAAGAAAAGAGAAGACAAGAGAAGAGAAGAGAAGAGAAGAGAAGAGAAGAGAAAAGAAAAGAAAAGAAAAGAAAAGAAAAGAAAAGAAAAGAAAAGAAAAGGAAAGAAAAGAAAAGAGAGCAAATCGACCCAGTGTCCCCGAGGGGACAGGTCTCCCTTCCTTCCTTGCTTGCTTGCTTGCTTGCTTGCTTGCTTGCTTGCTTCCTTCTTTCCTCCCTTCTAATCTCTTTCTTCCCCTTCCCTCCTTTCCTTTCCTTTCCCTCCTCTCCTCTTTTCCTTCCTGGTTCACAACAGTCACTGACTGAGATAAACCACTTTGCTGGCATAAGGTTCACGACAATTCTACCTTAATGATTTATGCATGTCTGAAACAATGCTATGGCTTTCTGTGTGTGCTAGAGATTATTTTAAGCACTTTGTAAACATCAGTTCTTGTGGTATTCGTGTACTGGTAAAGAGTGGGTACTGTGAGTGCTGGCAAGATGGCCCAAGTAGGTAAAAGCAAAAGCCACCCAGACAACCTGGGTTCAATCCCTAGTACTCATGAAAGGAAGAAAGAGAAAGCTAACTTCAAAAATTGTCTTCCAACCTCTGCAGACAACACACACACACACACACACACACACACACACACTAGCAATAAGGAAATGTGATGCATTTAAGAAGGTTCTGTGATCATTCTTGTTTTATAAATAAGAACAGTGGTGGTGGTGGCTCATGCTTTTAATCCCAGCACTCGGAAGGAGAAAGCAGGAGGATCTCTCTGAGTTTGAGGTCAGCCTGGTCTGCAGAGTGAGTTCCTGGATAGCCAGGGCTCCACAGAGAAACCCTGTCTCAAAAAAAGTCCCCCTCTCCCCCCCCAAAAAGAATTAAGTGAGGCATAGAGAAATAAATAAAATAGTTGTCCTGTGGACCACACAGTGAATGGCAGAGCTGATGGAACCCGGACATCTGATTTCTTCCCCCACAATGTTCTTCTGTTTATGATCACATTATTTTCATATATTAGATGAGGAAACCACATATTGGAGAGTTTATGGGATTTGCTCCAATGAGCAGAAGCAATGGAACTCCCAGTTCACACTCACCCCCTAGCCCTTCTCTCTGTCCCCATCTCAGGGAACTAAAGCCTGAGAGCCGCCCACGAGCCTTCACTTCACCTTCTGCATCCTAACATATCCACTGATTTTACCTCCAAAACACACACTGGATTTTCTGCCTCTTAGCACTGGGATGTGGCTCAGCTGATAGAGCACTTGCTTAGCATGCACGAAACCTAGGGGTTCAGTCCCCAGAACTACATTAAACTGCACGTGGTGATAGATCCCTTTATTCCAACACTCCAAGGAGGTGGAGACAGGAGGACCAGAAGCTCAGAGTGAGATCACAATCAACCTGTGACTTTGTCTCAAAAAATAAAATGAACAGGGACTTCTGGGAAATATGTCTCCCCATCTAAAGTAAACTGCCACTGTTCACCCGCTACTGCAATGGCATGCTAATGCCCACCCACCCCCAGTCCACTTTCAGGTCTAAGTCAGTCTCCCTTCCTCTGCAACCAGCATCATTCATCTCTACCCTCCCAGGCTTGCCACTACACTGGAATCAAATATAAATGTTATATACAAAGCCTAGCAAGATCTGGCCCTAGAGCCTCTCAGACTATCTCCCAAGCTCCCCATCAACCTGTGCACACCACCCCCGCCTCCCATCGTCCCTGCCCGCCTTACTGCCTCTGCGTGCACTGCTTCCTGAACCACAGGGTCTATGGCAGCGCTTCAGCCGTACCCTCTCCTGCCTCACTCTCTGTTTTTTTTCATAGCACTTACTGTCTGTTTCCCCTCCACTTACTTGCTAGTCCCTCTCCTGCAAGAATGAAAATTCTGTAGGTTAATAATAATAACTAATGCTGATTTAGCTCCTATTTTGAGACTGTCACTGTTCTAAGTACTTTGCACGTGTAAATTCATGCGGTTGTCACCACAGTCCTGAACTGCTGCATTCAAGGGCAGAGATGCAGGCTGGAAAGATGGCTCAGTTGTTGCTCTGAAGGAGAAACTCAGTTAGGTTCCAAGTATCCACACAATAATTCACAACTAACTCTAACTCCAGTTTGAAAGGGTCCGATGCCCTCTCTAGCCTCGGTGCACACAGCATGCACATGGGATGCATAGGCATCCATGCAGGCAAAAGCACTCATACGCATCAATTCTTTTTAAAGAGTAACTTAATCTGACATTTCGTTCCCAGCTTAGAGTCTGTGCTTTCAGTCGGCACATTCTACAATCGTTACAAGAGTGGTCCTCGTTGTATTGTCCTCTGTCATGTTTCCTAGCGTTGATAGCAATGCCTGAATGACAGAGAGCAATGAATGAGAAGTGTTTGTAAAATGCCATATAGCTGGCTTAAAGAGAAAGCCTACCTTTGTGCCAGGTTGATCAGACTCTGACCCAGCATTCCCAGATAATGGGGCTTGGTAGAGTTCAAGTTTCAAATCAGAAATTCCTTGGGGCTCTACTCTGAAAAAGCTCACAACTCTAGGGAAAATACATATGAAGCTATGTAGCTGGTGTTTGCAACTTCATGGGCTTTTCTTTCCCAGTTTTCCACCTTGTCAACCCCCTAATGGCAGATAAGAGAGAAAAAAATGATAGAAAGGAAAGGGGGCAGCGTTATTGTTAGACTTCTTCCTGCTGATTAGAGGTGTCGAGTTCCTTGGGGCAAGTTTGATCTTTGCCATCAGGATACCTAATTTCTTCTTGCTGTTTCTTCTTTGCACATGATTATTTAGCAAGCCTTGACCAACACCAACCAACCACTAACCAACAACCCACCCCATCTCTCCAGGCCCTAGCATTTATATATCCTCTGAAAAATCCCCAGAATTTCAAATGTCACACAATCGCAGAAACTATCTGCCACAGGCAAAATCATGCCCCTGCTAGGGCATGAGACGAATCATAGTCAGTGGCTGTGGACAGTCTGAAGCAGCTCCATGTCCCCACACCTGGGGTTAAAATGAAAACATATTCTCATAATATTGCTGTGTTTTTTTAAAGCTATAATGCCAAAATTGTCACCACAAGGATGATTAAGACAAAACAGAAAGCCTTCCTTGCCCTGGATTAGCCGTGGGTGTCAGGGAGCTACAGGCCCTCCCCTAGGACCTGGTAACTTGTAGCTGTGAGGTCTAGGAAGGGTCTGAGCAGAAAGTACCATTTGTGCTGAGTTTTAAAGATCTGGGCAGAGTTAAGGAGGAGGAGGATGTAGCCAAGACTTATAGGTGTCCTCTAATACCTTCTCCATCTTCTCCTCTTACGTTTTTAGCGGTGTAACTCACCAACTAAAATTAAATCTATATTTCCCAGCCTCCCTTGAAACTAAGAATGGCCATATAGCCAATTTCTGGATAAACTATGGAGAAGTAGGGTGTGTTCCTAAATGGGAAAAATGTGCCCTTTTTAAATTTTATTTTATTTTATTCTATTCTATTTTGTTTTGTTTTGAGACAAGCTTTCACTCTATAACCCTAGCTGTCCTAGAACTGGATCTGTAGACCAGGCTGACCTCGAACTCACAGAGATCTACCTGCTTCTCGTCTCCAACACTGGGATTAAAGTCAACAGGGTCTGCAAGAGAGAGAGTGGGGACTGGGGGCCAAGAGATGTGAAGAATGGAGACAAGACTGTCTGTCTGATCAAGGCTCAAGTCTTTTTTGGAAGGCACCTATGGGTATATATGCACTCGCTGGGGAGTGCAGCTGGAGACACTTAATCACAAGTCCAAGATGTGTAGGGAAAAAAAACAAGATGTTACCAGAGTGTGTTCAGCTGTGGTGGGCTTCTTGCAAAAACATCATGCTAGGAAAACAAGTCTCTCATCAGGGTGGAAAAGTACCACCTGTAAGTAAATAGCCCAAGATGGCTTCAGAGATGATAACTGCTTTCTGCTAAGAGTCAGCTCCCAACAGTCTTCTGAGAGGCCCTACCAACAGCTGACTGAGACAGACACAGATAGTTGCACCCAACTATTGGACTGAAGTCAGGGACCCCTATGGAAGAGTTAGGGGAAGGATTGAAGGAACTGAAGGGGACTAACACCCCTGGGAGCTCCCAGAGACTGAGCCACCAACCAAAGAACATACAGGTGTTGGTCCAAGGCCCCAGCACATACTTAGTAGAGGACTGTCATGCCTGGCCTCAGTGGAAGATGCACCTACCCCTGTAGAGCCTTGATGCCCCAGGGAAAGGGGATGCCTGGTGTGTAGTGGAGGGGAGGCACCCTCTCAGAGTCAAATGTGGGAGATGGGGTGAAGAACTCTGGAAGGGGTGACCGTGAGGAGGGCAATATTGGAATGTAGATAAATAAAATAATTAATTGTTTTTAAAGGTGCGCATACCAGGCCAGACTGGCCTTTCCTTCCTTTATCTTCCTTGGACTGCCTGGAATGTGTGGTGCTTCCTCTCTGACCTGAAGAGGAAGGCACATATTGAGGATTGAGGACTATAACATGACATTCATATTCTTTAGAATAGTGAAGACATCACAGGAGGCCTTCCACTGTTTTATTCAAGTCTTTGTTACATTAGTGTCTTGGATTGGGTTATCAGAAGCTTAGACAAAATTTCATATACAAGTGATTGTCTTAGAGTTTCTACTGCTCTGATGAAACTCCATGACCAAAGCCAATCTAGAGAGAAAAGGCCTTATTTTGTTTACACTTCCACAGTGTAGTCTATCCTTGAAGGAAACCAGAACAGGAACTCAAGATAGTGGGAACCTGGAGGCAGGAGCTGATGCAGAAGCCATGGAGGGGTGCTGCTTACTGGCTTGCTCTTCATGGTTTGCTCAGCCTGCTTTCTTATAGAACCCAGGACCACCCACAATGGACTGGGCCCTCCCCCATCGATCTCTAATTAAGAAAGTGCCCACCAGGCTTTCTTACAGCCCAGTCTTATGGAGGTGTTTTCTCAATTGGGGGCTCTCTCCTTTCAAATAATCCTAGCTCGTGACAAGTTGGTATATAACTAGCTTGCACAGTGATTAATTGGACAGATGCCCGCAGGAGAACCCAAATCTTACCCTGCAAGTACCAGAGGTGCTCCTGACAGAGGAAGCATTAAACAATACACACAAAACCTGCAAGAACAAGAAAGTGGGAGGAAACTGGAAGAGTACAGAAAATAATTGGGGAATGGTTGGAAAGGCAAATTACAGTCACTGGGACTATATGGATATCACTGAGTACCTAGCTGATCTGTGAGCAATAAAAGCCCAGAGGAGCACTGAGCAGTGGTTTAGAGGATGGATCTGGCAGCCTCACGTGGAATGAAGTGGCATGAAATATGTATATGCTAGCATTCATGATCAGTCTGAAGCTACAATGTGGACAAGTGGTAGTTGCTTTGATATTGAAGAAAGAGACAATGAATCTGGTGCTAACCAAAGGCTGGCTTCTGGCCTGTGTCATGGGGAGAATGGTGGCTGTAATGGTTAATCTTGAGTGTGAGCATGCATGGTCCTGGAAGAAATGTGTCCGAGAGGGTCTGAGAGGACATTTCCAAGAAGCAGTAACTGAGGGCAGTCCATTCGTCAGGGTAGGTAGGCAGCATCTTCTAGCATCTCAGATATAAAAAGGCCCAAGGCAAAGGCAGCGCTGCCTGACTCTGCTGCCCCCTGAGGAACACGTTAGTTGTCATCACTGACATCAGAACTCAACCTTGCCAGCCTTCAGGGTGGTTCTTCAGGAATCTCTCGGGCTTTCATACTGAATCTCTCAGGTGTCATATTGAAGCTTCTAAGGCATTCAACCTCATAGACTGAGGTTCTCAGCCTCCCCAGTATGAAGATGAACATTTTGGGGTTACCCTTCCAAATCTATGAGTGTCCAACCTATTGACATTATTGTACAAAACTGTCATATACAAAGTTCACATTCAAAAATGGCACAATTGAGGACTATATATATATATATATATATATATTGCACACACACAAAGCAGGGCAGTGGTAGGTATCACACACCTTTAACAACAGCACTCGGAAGGCAGAGGCAAGGGGATCTCTGAGTTTGAGGTCAGCCTGGTGTACAGACTGAGTTTCAGGACATCCAGGATTACACAATAAAACACCGTCTTGAAAAACCAGAAGGAGAAAGAGGAAGGGGGGAGAAGAAGGAGGAGAGATAGAGGGAGGGGAAGTGGGAGAAGAAGACTCTCACAATGTTTTAAGTAACTTTACCATATTGTCTTGATCTGCATTTATAGCTATATAACTATCTTGGGGCCCATGTCATCTATGGGCCACAAGTTGGACATGTCTGTAAGCCAAATTTTTTTAAATCATCTTTTACAATATATATTCATTATATTGGCTCATTCCTTCTAGACATCCCTGCCTAATTTAGATTGTGGTACCAATTTGACTAAACTAAAGACTCCTCTAGTAGATACTGTGACCTGTTTAAATTACTATACAAAATGGATTGGAGAAATGGCTCCGTGGTTAAGAGTGATTGCTGCTCTCTTACAGAGGACCCAGGTTCAACTCCCAGCACCACCAACATGGTAGTTGATAATTTGCTGTAATTCTAACTCCAGGGTATCTATTGCTCTCTTCTGGTCAACTCAGGCACCAGACACATAAATGGTACATATACATGCATGAAGACACTCACATATACACCATATATATGACTATAAAAAAACTTTTCAACATCTCTAGAAAAGTAGTTAATGATACTTGCTAACTAATTCTAGCACCTTTAAGGTAGCAAAGGAAAAGAAAGGTCTCAAAGATGAGATTTCCCAGCTCCAGATATGCACAAACTCTGTAAAGACTTCTAAGTGTATCCTGAGAATCTTCTCTCTAGCAGCCCTAGGGCTCAAGTTGCCAAAACCAAACACAAGTTCTCACTATGTGATTGGTTGATATACACCACAAGCTTAAAGCCCAGACTCCAAGGGGTGGGAAATTAAAAAGAGAAAGATGATTGAAAAAGAGTTCTGATCTTGTGCCTTGAGATGGAGGCATATAGGAGAGGCCTAATGAGGCAGAGGATTGACTTTGCCTGAGAAGTCGTCTTCCTTCCCTTAAAGGCAGGAACAGCTCCACTCCCCGCAGGACTGACCTCTCCATCCTTGCCCACAGGAATTAGCCCTGCATTATCTATGGAACCTGCAATGAATGATCTTCCCTGAAATAGATACCGAGCAAGCAAAGCTGATAGCCCTCAGAGCCCACCCACCCTCAATGCCCATCTTTACCTCCAGATCCATAGCCAGACCCAAAATTCAGCCATATCCCTATAGGTGAGCATAGTATGACCCAGAAGGTGACCCTCTGTCCCTACTGAACTTCTTGAGTTTCCTAGCTCTGACAACCTGAAGTCAGGAAAACATAAGTAGGGATGGATTTAAGGGTTCCGAGAATAAGAGTGAACAGAACATAAAACTAGAACAAGTTGAAGCTGGGTATGGTAATACATGTCTGTATTTCCACAATTTGGGAATCAGAGACAGGTGAATCTCTGAGTTCAAGACCAGCCTGGTCTATACAGTGAGTTCCGGCCAACCAGGGTTACATAGTGAGATCCTGTCTCAGAATAAACAAACAAATCTAGACCAGGCTGGGTGTACTGCTATATATAAGCAGGGGTTCCAGGTTTAATATTGAGGATCTCAAAGTTGAAAAGGGTGCTAACCAAGCAGAAGCCAGGAAATTAGAAAGGGCCTTTGTGTGAGGAGAGGCACAGTGAGGGAGGGTGCGCAATAGAATGTAGAAAAAAATTATAGTAGAGAATTGGAACGCTGGAGGTGGAAAGACCTAACCAGACAAGAACACGGGAGTATGGTGGAGATGGGGCGGGGCCAGCCCGAAAGGATGGTTATGAAAAATCCATATGGAAGCCAACTCTCTCACAATTCAAAACTGAAATTGGAGGGAGAGTAGACTACATGTGGTATGTAAGAAGAGGGAGGGGTGCTGGGGACTAAAGGGTTAATTGGGGATGGAAGGACAGAAAGCAGGGAGTAGCAGGAGAGCACCAGAACTAAAGACATCCGGAAAGCCTCCTGGAAGCCACTACTAATAAACTCTTTTCCAAACACAACTTAACAAATAGAGTTCAAATGGAAAAAGCTTGTATGGACACTGCCACTTCCAGAAGACAGGAGTTAGTAAACTAAAAGCCCAGCGCAGGGCATGGGACAGCTCCTAGGGAGGGCCCGGTGTTGTCCAAAGCAACAAGAGCTATTGTCATTACTCTTGGTTACACATGGCAACTACATGCTAAGCACCCATTGATGAAGACACCACACACTAGCTACAGGAAACAGAGAAATCTGTCTCAGACCGGGAAACTTCCTCTGCTGGCTACCTTTCATAGTGCTGGAAAATGCTATACAGGCTGCTGGTTAAAATAAAATAAAAAATAATTAAAAAAAAAAAAAAACAAGGACATCAGTAGTGACCTTACCCAGTGATGGTTCCTGCACGCTACAATTTTGACCTTCCACATGTGACCTCACGTGTTGCAAAGGTGGCACAACTGTTCGGGGATGGCCACCTGTTTCTGATTGAGGTTTGATTCATAGGTGGGTATCCAGGCCTGATACTGTAATCCTGGTCAAAAGCCCATGGCTGAGGAGGTCACAGGCTCTAGGGTAGAACTTGCTATTGTTATTCTGCTAAATGATCATATTGTTTAATGGCCTGTTAAATATGTATGCTTCTACCCATAGACCTGGACTGCTGCTGTCAACCTTGGTCAGAGAAGTTTTTTCCCCCTCATTGGACAGCAATACAGACTCTGAAAACTGTTCAAAGTGCTAAGAATAAATGTCTGTAAATGCTTTATCCTCACTGGAACATCTTTCTCAATCCCCTTCTCCCGAAGACTCAGGGAGCAGTAAGCGGGGGGAAGAAACAGAAAGAATATGAAGGAGGCAAAAATTGTAAAGTCTAGAGGCTGGAAAGGAGAGCCGTCAGATGCTGTCTTCTGGACTCAACATGGTTCTTGCCCTGATGAACACACAGAAGCTTTGGTTACTTGCACAAGATCAAACCAGACAAAATTCTAGGCTCCATCCTTACTGAGGGATGATTGGCAGTGGATAACTGCGGGGGGCGGTGCAGAGGAGGAGGATGGGTCTTCTTTGAGCTCTGAGGATGCTCCCACTGGTCGGTTTCCTGTGCTCAATGGATGGCCTCACACCCGTGCACATAAATGTGCAGCACTAATAGAGTTACTGGGTTACAGAAGATGCTGATGAGGAAGTGAAGTAGAGGAAGACGAGGAGGAGGGCAGAACGGGGCATCAAGTTTGAAGGGGGATGTATCGGTGGCTATGAGGGGATTTGGAGGGAGAAAACCGAGTGGATGTGATCATATGTCATTGTTTACATGTTTGAAATTCTCAAAGAATAAAAACAAAAACAATAATAGCAGAGTTGCTAACAGTTTATTTGATGTGGGTCAAAAGATGACCTCAGCAGTGAAGAGAGTCCACCACTCTTCCACAGAACACAAGTTCGCTCCCCAGCACCAGCATCAGGTCAGGAGTCTCATAACCTCCTGTGGCTCCAGCTCCAGGGCATCCTTTGCCTCTGGCTTCCTCGGGCGCCCACATACACATGCTATATACACACATATACACATAATTTAAAATAAAGCAAAGAAAGGGGCTGGAGAGAGGGCTCAACAGTTAAGCGCACTGGCTGCTCTTGCAGAGGACCTGAGTTTGATTCCTAGTACCCTCATGGGGCTCACGACCACCTGTAACTCCAGTTTCAGGGGATCCGTTGCCTTCGTCTGGCCTTCAAAGGTACTGCATGCATGTGAGGCACAGACATACAGGAGGGTGAAATAATTTTTTAAAAAATCTTTCAAAAACAAATAAATAAAATAAACTATTTTTTAAAGTTGACCTCCTGTGAGTGAACTGGAGATGTCTACTTTCTTTTGACTTAACTCTGATGAAGAAATTTTAAAGCTCGGGACACTGGAATGCTGAAGTGGGTTTGCCGTGTAAAATCTGCCCTGCCGGGTCCAAAGGAGATGCTCTTCACTCCTACTCTAAGTGACAGTTTGTGACATTCCTGAAGACCTCTGTCCCTGCCCTTCTCAGACCCTACTGTGAGCTGTGTGGCTGTCCCATGGGGGTTGGAGTTCATTGTCAACTTGACAGGCTCTGGACTCAGCTAGGGGACAAGCCTTCACACACACACACACACACACACACACACACACACCCCTATGAGGGATTATTTAGATAAGGTTAGCCTCTGGGCACACCTCTGATTGTCTTGATTAGGTTCATTGAGGTAAAAGAATCCACCACTGGTTCATGCACTGAATCCTGGACCACATGAAAAGGAGAAAGCAAGCTGAGTGCCAACATTCATCCCCCTCTGCTTCCTGAAGGTGGATGCAATGGACCAGCTGCCTCAACTCCCTCCTGCCGTGACTTCCCCAGGTAGCCTGCACACTACCTGGGCTGCCCACTACATAGGAAGCATCGAAACATGGCCAGGAGCCTGATATATGCCAAGCATGACACCAAGTCAGTATCCCAGTTTTTTTTTTCAGATATCTACAGTACAGAATTCAAGGATTACCTGGCTTTTGAGTTTCCTCAAGCAATGTGAAGTAATATTGTACCCATTTTCAAGGATAAGGAAACTGAGTCTTAGATTATACAACTTTCTCAAAGACATTCTACAGTCTGGCTGACCCAAGCCTTCTCCCAGGTACTAGGAAGAATGCCCTATAACTTGTGAGGGGACCTAGTGGCCTGTGAGGAACCTGTAGTTAAACTCAGGCCTAATACCAAAGCTGTGTTTATGGAGAAGAACAACTAGAACATGAAGATGATTGCTAGCTAACAACCTGCAAAGTCCTTCTTGCTTTCTGTGCTTCAGGTGCCCCAGGTCTCCTGCGTTGGTACCTACTTCCTTTACTACCACATGATATTAATATTTAGTTAGCATAAGTGTTGTCCCAAGAGAGGCTGGATCCAGCCCAGATAGGCTGCCAGGGCCTAAGTATTCTACTGTCAGAGGCATGCTCCTGGCTGGATATATCCGAGCCTCTTTGTCTAGCTCCCACAAATATTCCTCTCCCTTCACATTCCTTGTGTTGGGGCCCAGTTTAAGGAATAACTCCTCAGCTCCCATCACCCTGCCTGTGTAGGTGGCTAGCATCTAGACTTTGGCGGTCTAAAGGTGCCTGGGAAGGAGGCCGCCGCCTACAGATTCATGTGACAGCCTTTATGTTTTTATCCATCATGGTAGCATTTGCTTGGGTGGCATCTTTCGGTAGTGAAGGATGGGATGGAAGCACATAGCCACAGGCAACATTGTATCCATAGCCACAGGCAACATTGTATCCAGGCAACCCTGCAGCAGCAGCTGGACCACAGGCATCCAGCCGGGAGAGTGCTAGTTCTGCTTGGAAAAGGAAAGATGTAACAAAACCGGAGTGCTCAAATGTAAGCTCACAATGACAAAAGCCCAGGAGTTGAAATGCACTCAGGGCAAGGACCAGAGGGTTCGTGTGTCACCATCAAGGTGAACCCTGCCAGAAGTTCTTCTAAAGTAGTAGGGAGGGGTGGGGACTGAGCAGCATACTTAGCTACAATGCATGAAACCATAGGTTCAATCCCTGGCACCACATGTGGTGGTAACATCTGTACTCCCAGCACTTGGGAGGTGAGGGCAGGAAGCTCAACGGGTCTAAGTCACCCTTAGCTATAGACTAACTACGAGGCCAACTTGGGCTTCATGAAATCCTATCTCAAAATTGCTAACAATAAGGCTGGAAAGCTGACTTAACAGTTAAGAGCACTGGCTGCTTTTCCAGAGGACCAAGGTCTGGTTCCCAGCACCCACATGGCAACTCACAACTGGCTGTGACTCCAGTACCAGGGAATCCAATACCTCCTTCTGGGCACCACAGACAGATAGTGTACAGATATTCATGCAGCAAAATACCCATACGTATAAAACAGAAATAAAGGAAAATTTTTAATTATAAAAGTACCAATAATGGTAATCAGTAAGGCATCCAGGAGTCTCCCAGGGAGATAATAAGACTCGTTTCACTGTCACCAACTCTCAAACAATCCTGCCTGTCCACAGTCTGAGGTCACCACTGTCACCCGTGTCTGAAAGCCAGAAATAGAAATGAGTCACTTGGCCTTCGAATGTGCTTAATCTAATGCTGAATTTATTAAAGATGAAACAGTACCCTCTCACAGTGAGAGCCTCACTCAGCACAGCACTGCTGTGTGTGGAGCAAGGATCACAGCCTTCACACTCTTACCATGTTTGCTGCCACTAGAAAACAGGGCCACACAATCTCCTCGGCTTAGTCCTGATATTTGGTCTGAGGGTACGGGACTTATAAAACATTAGGGCAGTGTAAGTTACCTCATTCTCTTTTTTCCTAAAGTTTGCCAGCAAGGGGGTCTCATGGCAGTTGAAGAGAAGCTCATCTCAAGGTCAGGATGGAGATTTTAGATACATACCACAAAGGCATAAATATCCCAGGTCGTTCTGAACATAATCAGACTAGCTCCTGCCCAGCATAGGCAGGATATTGCTATAGGCAGGAAGAGAGCTGGCAAAACACCAGAGTGTACAGACGGTCAGTAAAACAGAAGGCTGGCCAATGATATGAGGGACCAGGCATCACCATCACAGTCATTATGTGGGCTATGGCAGTGGTTCTCAACCTGTGGGTCATGTCCCCATTGGGGTCAAACAACCCTTTTTACAGGGTGGCCTAAGATCGGATCTCTATATTATAATTCATAACAGTAGCAAATTTTCAGTTATGACATAGCAACAAAAATAATGATATGGCTGGGGTCACCACAATATGGAGAACTTCATTAAAGGGTCACAGCATTAGTATGGTTGGGAACCACTGGGGTAGATCATGAAGGTGGGACCTAGAGCTGTTTTGGAGTGTCACATACTATTAGACTGCATTAGATTGAAGCAAGGCCAGCAGTCCCACGATCTTGAAGCCACACTCACAAGAGACCACTGTGGTTTCTTCATAGCTGTTGCTTAGGACCAGGGTAGCTCCTAGAATCCAGAGCTGAGGAGAAAATACAACGGTGTCATTAGGGAAGACATCTCTGACTGAGTGAGAGAGCATCTTGCCTGTCCGGCTGCTGAAGCAAAGTACCAAGATTGGGTGGTTACGAATAAGCCACATCTGTGTTGGTGACAAGAAAGCTCAGGGTGCCATTACAACCAATAGATGAGATGGCTGCTACCAAAGGCAAGGTGTTGGGGAATCTCCATAGGCAAGCCCACAATAAGGCTGTGTTTATGGTGGTTTAACTACAGGCTTTAGTGACAAAGAAACTCTCCTGTGGACATGACTCAGCCCTCAGTCACTGGTCTAGCAGCAGCAGACCCATAGGAACTTGTCAGAGATCATGAAGCTTTGGCACCCACAGTACTGACGTGAAGACACCAGGTATACCTTCTCCTGGCAGTAGGCATCTATGCCCTTTTGGAGACCCCCTTTCCCCCATGGAGCTGCAGGCTATGTGTGAAGCCTTCTTGGATCTCCCGGGAAATGGAACAGTAGAGGATTCTGGCTTCCTGGTCCTCAGTGAAGACTAAAACTGACCTCAGCCTTCTCACTTCCCACTTGCATCTGGCACCAACACCCATGGCAAGCAATGGATGATGAGAAATTGGGTGGAAGGTTTATGTGCTTATGCAAAGATTTCCTCTTAAAAGTGGGAGAATGGAGCTGACCTCCTTATGTGAATATTCTTACTCTTGTCCAAAAACAAATCCAGGCCAAGGGCAGCCTTGCACAGGACTTGGTGTGTAAACAGTGGGAATAGAGTCTGTGATTGCTGTCTCTGGACAAAGGACTCACACAAGGCAAAGGGAGAATAGGTCTCTACTGTCCCCTAGGACAGAAGGAAAGGTTTCCTAACCTAGAAACATATTCTCCTGCTTTAGGGTGAGTGGGTGGGTGGGTGGGTGGGTTGGTTGGTTGGTTGGTTGGTTGGTTGGTTCGTTGGTTTGATACAGGGTCTCCTGTAGCTCCCTGGCCTTCAACTCTTGTGTAGTAGAGGCTGGCCTTGACCTCCTGATCCTCCTGCCTCCACCTCCTAAGTGCTGAGGTCACAGGCACGTATCACCATGCCTGTATTCATTTATTCTTGGCATACCACTTCAAACAGTTGTTCTCATTTTTCTTCGAAGATGTCACCCCCCCTCCCAATTTTCTATTTTCATCTGCAAGTCAACAAGATGGTAATCAGTCTTAACACCTGCTTGTTTTTCATTTAACAAGGAAATTCTGCGAGGAGCAGCAGTTGCTGCTGCAAAAGGTGAAAATTCCCCCCTGGGAAAGCAGATAGGTGAACCGCAGGGCCATAGGAAATGCTAGAAACCAGAATCTGAAGTCTGAAGCCATTTCTACATTTATCCCTGCATAATTGAAGTTTCTAGATTTTTAACTTGTATTTTATTATTATTATGTGTACATGATAGGGGGTGGGTGTGTATGTGGTGGCGTATGTGTGGAGATCACAGAACACGTTTGTAACAGCAATTCTATCCTTCAATCTTTATATTGGTTCTGGGAACTCAAGCTGACATGGAAGGCTTACACAGTAAGTCCCTTTCCTGGTTCAGTCATCTCTCTGGTTCTGTATAATTGTGTTTTTAACACCAGTCCTCTCTGGCTACCTCCTCCTCTCCTTCCAGCTGCTAAGTGAACTTGAGTAATGATCAAAACTCACTGAATCTTCCTCTTACCTACATGTACAAATACAAACGACTAGTATGAAATAAGATTAAACCCTCCTATTGGGATTTGGAGTGTTTGGAATTTTTCTCTTCATTTTCTGATATGTTGAGCCTTCAGGCACTCTAGGTCCCAGATCCTCTTTCTTCTACAGAGCAAACTTGTATTACACCAACTAAGGCTACCTCCCAGCCATACTTGCCCAGGGTGAAAGATTTAGATGGAGCAAGATTTAAAGCTTTATCCTGGTAGTAAGTGGTCTTGCTGGCTGCTACCTCTGGCATTTGGCCCAACACTCAGGACTCAAAGGCACAGGCTCCAAGACCATTTAGCCTGAGATCAGCCTTTTCCCTCCTAATCCTCCACTACACACCAGCCACTTAATTTGCCCCAGTACCTATATAGGTAAGTATCCAAATCCATCCTAGCCCCCACTGAATATCCCTTCCTTTCTCCATCGAATCCCAGGGAAAACCCAGGCTCTTTCCTAGTTCCTCTGGGTGGTTAGAAAAGTCCAGTCCCTTAGCCTGGCCCCCAAGAACACCATGTTCCAACCCCCTATGCTCTTTACAATCGCCACAGGAAATGAAGAGGCTTAGGACGGAGGAAAGATATGATAAAATCCTGGGCTGCCTGAGGCATGAATCTCATAAAAGCTATTGTTTTTTCCCCAGAGAGGAAGGCTCTATGCGTTCACTATTCACAGAAATTGAAAGGGTTCACAGTTCGTCGGAACCATCCTTAGCTCCCTCAGCTCAAGGCTGTCAAGTTAAAATTCCTGCTGTACGGTGAGCTCGGTCCTACAGAAACATGTACAGAGACAAAGCAAATTCCGTTCTCTTGGCAGTGTGGCTTCTGCCAGCCAATT